>NC_091146.1:26433828-26563364 GCF_041381155.1 Argopecten irradians
AGAGATTAGATATAGGATATATGACTCATAATGGGTCAAAATAAATTACCCACATACAACTTAACCCACCAGTTATCCCTTTAATTATTCTAAACTGGCCGTTGTTACTTCCCCCTCCCCCCCCTCATAGTATCGATTCGACTCCCCCCCCCCTCGTAGTCCCCGTTCTTCCTCGGTTTTTATTTGACTGGTCGTCTCCTTGGATGGTACGGGGGACTTGAGTTTACCAGTTACCGTAAACATGCGGTCTGATATGGGGACATTGATATGACTGGTTTAGTAGTTGTATGTATGCACTCACGAATTCCTACTTCCACGGAGTATGTCTATTGTTATGACACTATAATACATGTAGTTAGGGATAAGGGAAGATAACTCCTATAGCTTTTTTTATCAATACATCCTATGAAGGTCATATCATTGATTTAGGTTATAGAACTTTCTAGAATATAATCATGTATAAACAAATATGTTTGTAAACATGTTGATTTTAAGTAGAGATCTAGAATGATCTATTTCCAGAAAGTTATGTGTGTTTACTTGTTTACTGTTTTTAGTTAGATATTTCTAGAAGTAGAAGGTTCTCCAATATTCTTGAATTACGGTTTAGCTATATATACTCCAGCTGTCCAAGGCTAATCAGAACTGTAATGAGACCTGTAATAAGACATATCAAGAATTGTACAGCGCCATATAAGATTCTATTGGGAGAGCTATTGTTGACTTTATCTGTGGATTATTACAACACTTTGTGTGGATTTATTCATATTGCCTGGAACTTTACAAATCATCGGTGGACATTCAATTTCCTTGTGGATTTGTGATTATTGTTAATTTGAAACCTGGAAGGATCAAGGATTATACCAGGACATTCGCATACAGATAAGTAACACTTTAAATCATCGTACTAGTCTTGTACCACCACCAATTACTTTAGATATTGTAAACCATCTCTGTATAATATTGTATATATAATTAAATTGTGTTTTGAATTTAGCTGCTGGTTTCTCCTTTCTGTTATTCGTTAATGTAACAGAATTGGGGGCTCGTGTCCGAGATCGATATTTAATTTGATGAAATCTAACTTTGAAAAATTAATTTAGAAATTGTCAAAATTTGTGTTTAAACTTGGAGTTTACATTTGAAACCAACAGCTAGATTAAACATGACTACTATGCAGGTAGAACAGTTTGTTAAAGCGCCATCCCTGGATGTTCTTTTGCAAGTTACTAAGAAGGATTTATTGTTATTGAGTAAACATTTAGGCCTTACTATCAAAACTAATTTGAGGAAAGCTGAAATTCGGAATGTAATTTATAAGATATTTTGTTGACAATGGCAAATTTGACTCTAGTGCATTAGATAGTATAGAGGAAACAGTCACTTCAGAAATCCAAATTAGACAAATGGAACTTGAACATGAAATGAAAATGAAACAAATAGAGAAAGAAATGAGAGAAAGAGAAAATAGAAAAGGAGTTAAGAGAAAAAGAAATAGACAAAGAAAGAGAGTTAAGAGAAAAAGAAATTTAGAAAGAATTAAAAAGAAAAAGAGAGAGATCAGATGTTAGAGCTAGAGAAGCAAAATATTCAAGCTGAAACAGAACTTAGAATTACAGAATTAGAACTAGCTTCTCAAGACAGTTCAAGTAATCCAACTTTTAGGGGTTTACAAGGAAACAGAGGTTTTGATGTCAGTAGAAACATTAGGTTAGTTCCTCCTCCTATTCAAGAGAAAGAAGTTGACAAGTATTTTCTGCATTTTGAGAAAATAGCTGACAGTATGAAATGGACTGAAGATAAGCTTACAATGCTTCTTCAGAGTGTCTTGATTGGTAAAGCTAGAGACATTTATTCTTCTTTATCTGTAGATGAGATTTCAAATTACCAAGTAGTCAAGAAAGCTATTTTGAAAGCTTATGAGTTAGTTCCTGAGGCTTACCGCCAGAAATTTCGAAACTCGAGAAAGAGAGATGAACAAACTCATGTAGAATTTGCCAGAGAAAAGGAACAATTATTTAATAGGTGGTGTGATTCTAAAGAAATTGATGAGGATTTCGGTAAATTGAGGCAATTATTGTTGATAGAGGAGTTTAAACGTTGTGTCCACACAAACATAAAAACTCATTTAGATGAGAGAAAAGTTGATACACTTAGCGAAGCAGCTACAATGGCTGATGATTACGCTCTCACCCACAAAGGCTCATTTGTTAAAAACAGTTCTCAAGACAAAAACAGTACCACAGGTACTAGTAAATTTGGTCAGCCTAGGAACCCAACCTTTAGTGGCCCTTCTAACGACAAACCTAAATTAGGTGACAAGACTAAGTCTGATTCTAAAACAGATCATAGGGCAGGTGTGGGGTCTCCTTCTGGTCCTGTTTGTAATTACTGCAAGAAAGTAGGGCATGTTATGTCTGAATGTTTTTCTCTCCAGCGTAAGGAGCAAAGGTGTAAACAGTCAGTTCCTTCTGTGTTAGCTATGTCAAAGCCTAGTCAGAAACTTAGTAATATTGTGGAATATTCTAAAGTATCTGTTGAGATTAAGAGCTCAGAGTCTGATAGTGTCTTGGAGAAGTACTCTCCCTTCATTTCTGAAGGTTTTTGTTTCACTTACTAGTGATATCACCAACTTGAAACCTGTGAAGATTTTGAGATATACTACTGGGGCTTCTCATTCTTTAATATAAGATGGTGTAGTGCCTTTGTCTGAGGAGACCTCATCTGGTAGTAGTGTTTTGCTTCAAGGTGTATAGTTAGGTTTTGTTAATGTGCCTCTCCATTGTGTTTTATTTAAAGTCAGACTTGGTTACTGGGCCTGTCACCATTGGTGTTAGACCGGAACTTCCCATAGAGGGCGTGTCGCTCATTTTAGGCAATGACTTGGCTGGAGAGAAAAGTTAGGGTAGATCCCTTAGTGTCCAGTATCCCTGATAAAACAGATGATGCTGAGACTATTCAACAGGAATTTCCTGGTATTTTCCCTTCTTGTGCTGTAACTCGTTCAATGAGTAAGAAGGTTTCTGATGTTGCAGTAGTTGAGGATCATTATAGTCCAGGGTTAGGTGACACTTTCTTGGCTCATGATATAGAGGATGTCGGGAGCAAGTGTGATCTTTTGAGCAATCCTGTAGACTTTGATAGTGATAGAGTTGTTCCTAACAAGGGTACTTCTTTGTCTGACATGATGAGTAAATCATCTTTGTCTAGAGAGGAGCTTATAGTAGAACAGGAGAAAGATCCTGAAATCTCCTTATTGTGTAATCGGGCTTTGAGTGAGGAAGAGGCTGAGAAAGTCCCGGTTTGTTACTTCCGTCAGTCAGGTGTGTTGATGCGCAAGTGGCGCCCCCCTGATGTGTCTCCCGAGGAAGACTGGAAGGTTGTCAATCAAATAGTTGTCCCACCGAGGTAAAGGCAAGATATTCTAAGTTTGTCTCATGACGTACCTATGGCAGGGCATCTAGGTGTGACCAAGACTTATAACAGGATCTTAGATCACTTCTTTTGGCCCAAGTTGAAAACGGGATGTGGCTGATTTTTGTAGGTCTTGTCATACTTGTCAGGTGGTAGGGAAACCTAATCAGAAAATCCCTGTTGCACCTTTGCACCCCATTCCAGCATTTGAGGAACCATTTAGTAGAGTCATTATAGACTGTGTAGGTCCTCTACCCAAAACTAAGTCTGGGAATGAGTATCTTTTAACTATTATGTGTGCTTCCACACTCTTTCCTGAAGCCATTCCACTCAGGAATATTAAAGCCCCTAACATAGTCAAGGCTTTGGTTAAATTCTTTACATTGGTTGGTCTTCCAAAAGCTGTCCAGTCGGACCAAGGTTCAAATTTCATGTCTGGTATTTTTCAACAAGTCATGTACCAGCTCCAGATCAAGCAGTATAAGTCTAGTGCTTATCATCCAGAGTCTCAGGGTGCTTTAGAACGTTTTCATCAGACATTGAAGAATATGATGAGATCTTATTGTTTTGAAAAACAAAAGAGATTGGGACGAAGGTATACACATGTTGTTGTTTGGCGTTAGAGAATCTGTACAAGAATCTCTTGGCTTTAGTCCCTTTGAACTTGTGTTTGGACATACTGTACGTGGTCCTTTGAAAATTTTGAAAGACAAAATTTTGGACGAAGATTCTAAAGTGAATCTCTTAGAGTATGTGTCTAACTTTAAGCAAAGGTTGACAAGGGCATGTGAACTGGCAAAAGAAAATTTGGCCGTTACTCAAACCAAAATGAAAACATGGTATGATAAAGATGCCCGTGCAAGAAATTTTGATCCAGGTGACAAAATTTTGGCTTTATTACCAATACCGAGTCAGTCTTTGCAAGCTAAATATTTTGGACCTTATGTTGTTGAGAAAAAGGTCGATGATGTTAACTACATTGTACAAACTCCAGGGAGGCGCAAGAAAACTCAATTATATCATGTTAATATGCTTAAGAAATATGTAGATAGAGAAGAGAGCAAGACCTCTCAACCTATTGCTACTTTGGCCTCTGTACCATCACAAAGTGAAAGTACAGCTGATATTTGTAAATTAGACTTAGATGGTGGTGTACAAGATGTAGGTTTAGACTGTGGTGTTAAGTTACGGAATTCAGATGTGCTCGCGAACTTGGACAAGAAACTGTGTCATCTATCAGAAAAGGAACGCAATGAACTGAAAGATTTGATACTTGAGTTTAAACATTTGTTTCCGGATACACCAGGCAAAACAGATGCTATCTATCATGACGTGGATGTAGGCGATGCGCCACCTGTCAAGCAATATCCTTACCGTGTCAATCATTTGAAAGAAGAACACTTAAAGAAAGAAATTCAATACATGTTGGACAATGATATTATTGAACCAAGCAAAAGTGAATGGAGCTCTCTATGTGTTCTGGTGCCAAAGCCAGACAAGACATACCGGTTCTGTACTGACTTCAGAAAAGTAAACTCTGTCAGTAAAACAGACTCTTATCCAATTCCAAGGATTGACTCGTGTCTTGACAAAGTTGGCAAAGCCAAGTACGTAAGCAAGTTTGACCTGTTGAAAGGATATTGGCAGGTGCCATTAACAGAAGAGCTAAAGAAGTGTCTGCATTTGTAACCTCGCAAGGTTTGTACCAGTACAAAGTTATGCCATTTGGTATGAAGAATGCCCCGGCAACATTTCAACGTCTTCTTAACAGCGTGATATCAGACCTGGAAGGCTGTGATGGATACATTGATGACGTCATCAACTACCACGACACGTGGGAAGACCATCTACGCGGGATTCGTGAATTCTTCGAAAGACTCACTACCATGAAATTGACTGTAAACTTATTGAAATGTGAATTTTGTCATGCAACTGTTGAATTTTTAGGCCATGTTGTAGGACAGGGGCAGGTTAAACCTGTTCAGGCCAAAGTAGAATCAATTATAGATTTTCCAACTCCTGGAGGCAAGAGAGAGCTGATGAGATTTCTTGGTATGGCTGGATACTACAGAAAATTTTGTCAAAATTTCTCTGTTATAGCAGCTCCACTTACTGCTTTGTTAAAGAAAAATGTCAAATTTGTCTGGTCAGACGAATGTAAGTCTGCCTTTGAGAAATTGAAAGCCATACTATCAAACTCACCAGTTCTGACTGCTCCAGATTTTAATAAACAGTTTAAACTGTTAGTTGACGCCAGCGATGTAGGTGTTGGTGCTGTTTTGATGCAAGAAGGTACTGAAAAAATTGACCATCCAATTTGTTATTTCTCGAAAAAGTTTGACAAACACCAGAGAAATTATTCCACCATTGAGAAAGAATGTTTAGCGTTGATTTTGGCCTTGAACCAATTTGATGTATATCTCTGCACTACAGTTGTGCCTGTGTTGGTCTTCACCGACCACAACCCTTTGACATTCATTGGGAAAATGAAAAACAAAAATCAAAGAATTCTCAGGTGGAGTTTGACTTTGCAGGAGTACAATCTTGACATCAAACATATGAAAGGGAAAGACAATATTCTGGCTGATGCTTTATCAAGGATTTAAATATGACTTAATATTTGAAGAAAGTTTCCTTTTCAAGAAAACTTTCTTTTCTTTAAGGAGGGGTGTGTTATGTATGACACTAAATACATGTAGTTATGAGATAAGGGAGATAACTCCTATAGCTTTTTTTATCAATACATCCTATGGAGGTCATATCATTGATTTAGGTTATAGAACTTTCTAGAATATAATCATGTATAAACAAATATGTTTGTAAACATGTTGATTTTAAGTAGAGATCTAGAATGATCTATTTCCAGAAAGTTATGTGTGTTTACTTGTTTACTGTTTTTAGTTAGATATTTCTAGAAGTAGAAGGTTTCTCCAATATTCTTGAATTACGGTTTAGCTATATATACTCCAGCTGTCCAAGGCTAATCAGAACTGTAATGAGACCTGTAATAAGACATATCAAGAATTGTACAGCGCCATATAAGATTCTATTGGGAGAGCTATTGTGACTTTATCTGTGGATTATTACAACACTTTGTGTGGATTTATTCATATTGCCTTGAACTTTACAAATCATCGGTGGACATTCAATTTCCTTGTGGATTTGTGATTATTGTTAATTTGAAACCTGGAAGGATCAAGGATTATACCAGGACATTCGCATACAGATAAGTAACACTTTAAATCATCGTACTAGTCTTGTACCACCACCAATTACTTTAGATATTGTAAACCATCTCTGTATAATATTGTATATATAATAAAATTGTGTTTTGAATTTAGCTGCTGGTTTCTCCTTTCTGTTATTCGTTAATGTAACACTATTTGTTCCGCATTCTGAAGCAGTTGTGTTATTTTCAGTTTTGTTCTCCGTCTCACGTATTTACAAATAATGTTCCGTGGTCTATAAGTTTTGAATTCACCTAATCGATGCGCGATATCTACGTCGTTCGAATTTTCGTCATCGTTTAAATATAGACAGCCAAGTTGATTTTGAATGTTCTCGTTTTCAGTGGTCAGTAATTTTACTTGTTTTTTCTAATTATCGATTTTTGTGCTCTAATTCTAGTATCTGTCCCTCGAGCTTTTCAAAAGACTCAATCTGTAAATTCTTGTGACGTTCAAAGTGTTGTGAAAAACCATTTGTCAGTCAGTCGATGGATTTATTGTGTTGTACCAGAGTAACAAAATTACACTAGTGTTCTTTTGTAAGGAGTTTATTAAAAATTGCTTCTATCCTAACTCATTCATCTATCGTATTGTGGTTTTCAGTTTCTGTAGTTTCAGAAGTTTCAGGAGTTTCATAAGATTTGTGTGTATAGAAATCAAGAGTTTTTTTGTCGTTTTTCATATTTATTTTTTTTGCTTTGCCTTTTTGGTTTTTTTTCAAGACATTGTGGTTGGGACTTTCGTCTTCTGCATGACTTTTACTTGTAGATCCTCCCCTCCCGGCATACTGGTTGTTTTACTTTTGTGACAAGTTCACATATACAATGTACATGCGCGTGTATAACATAAACACGTGTAACCGCGAGTGTCGATACTGATATGTTGACCAGTTTACCTGTCGTTGTTACATATGTATACAGGTGAAGCCTGAGTATATTTGATAAGTCAAGTGGAACGACTAGTTACACTTTCAGAGTTCTTTTACATATTTGGAGTTCTGATAATTAGTCAAATGGTAGTTTTTTGCTCCTTTTGGACATCAAATATTTCTCATGTGCAGGTTACATTCACGTAGTGATAGGTTTTTGAGTTCACATTTCGTTGGGAATTGGTTGAAATCACACAAATTAACGGAGCATACCTGAAGTGGTCTACCTAGTAAGCCGCCATTATCTTCTCCATCTGTTTACTAACATGGGAAATCTGAAAGTGCAGTCGAAAACTAGTACCAGTAATTTTATTCAGTATTCAGTATGTAATATCGCTAAAACTATATAAAAATACTTAAAAAATGAAATTACCCATCAATTAATAATTTTACAATACATATTTCTGTCATGAGTCAAGGGAAAGACTACACCGTAATACGAGATTCTATGCTTCGTAAAAATGACAATTAATATGATGTCACTTTTAAGCGGAACGTTTCATCCAACGGAAGGCTAACCATCGTTGTCAAGTTAGAAAAAAGTTCCGTCAAATCTGGATCTTATTCACGTGATCGTATTGGCGGCGGAAAAAGCATTTGTATTGACGCTTTATCCGTCAGTAGTAATCCGTTAGAATGTGGGACAGTTACAGGATAACAAAATCTAGATCATCTCCATTTCCAAGTTCTGCTATCTCATTGGATATTTGCATTAAACTTGCAGGTCATATGTATGGAAAACCAATGATAAGTATGTCAAAGCGAAACCATGTTATTTTAAAGCAAAACGACAAGCGTCTTTGACAGTACTGAATTTGTTCATTTTCTAAAAGGTTTCGTAAAGCGACACCCGTTTGTCAGTGCTGTAACTTGCTTTCAGCTAGTGCTAGTAAGTGCTAGTATGCTACATTACACACCCAGTTTGTGCAGTTGTTATTAAGAACAAGAATGTTTTGTTGCCCTGATAATACTTCACATGTACTGCAATTAAGTAAACGCAATAACCGAATGCAAACCTATGATAGACAAATACGCGTTTGGTCGGAAGCAATTACACATTGGGCATAAAATACATAATAGTTACATATAAAACACTTATATGGTAGTATTAACAGCGAGCATAGTGTTAAGAAATACAAAAAAAGAATGGTATCTAAACATTATGATTAACGAAGTAAGACAGATAAATTAAGCAGTCAAAAATAATGAATCTGTTGGTTTTATAATATATAAGGGAACTAATTGTCGTCAGTTGATTTACATCAGAGGACATTTAATGAAAAATGAAATATATATATGATTGTGTTGCATTATTTTAGCTGCTAAAATCAAGACAATACGTACTGAAATGTAGAATACAATACATCAATAAATTGAGTAACTAATGACACGATAAAGGACTAAAGATCATTACAAATATCATCATATTATCCTACAATGGAATTATGAGATATTGTCAGAAAGATATTTAAGTACACTGATTTTATATTGCATACACTTATATAGAACATACTAACTTTTCATATCATGGATTTATAACCGATACCTTGTAATCTGACATAACCATATGTTATTTGATGAATAATAATTTGAATATGAAAATAGTAATTTTTAATTAATACGGGAAAAAAACATTTAAAATAGCAGTACTTCATAACATGTGTATATTCCATTTGAAGAAAAACATGTATCTATTTTATATGTTTGAAGTACTATTTGCTATTTCTACTTAAATTAATTAGATTATAAAAATGAAGAAATTATTATATTTTGCTTGATTTGTTGTTGTTGTTGTTGATTTATCAATGTAATTTGGTAATGACACTTAGCAGGTAGAATATAATTTTAACATATGGTTAACTTTTTTCAAAATAAAATGTTTTGATATACTAGAGTGTATGCATATCCACTTTATTTGTACATTTAATAGGATTTTCTCTCTTTTTTAATTACCTCCCCTTCTTTCTTGTTAGAGAGAAAAATCATATAAAAATTTACCTTTCAAGAAAATTGGCATTACTCGATTACTCGGTGACTATATAGATACAAAAATAACAGGATGTTATAAGAACTTGAGGAGTCATATAGTGGGAGTATCCAAAGAAAACCAACGTGCTCGGCCAAATGACCCCTTACATTTCTAAGTCCGTGCCAGGGATCAAATTCATGTTATCGAATTAACGGATAAAGCACTAGATCATATGATCTCATTAACAATTTTGCCCGATTTTTTATACCATTGTTGAATATCTTAGGATTCCAAGTTAGATTTCTGTCGTCGGTGCTACTGTCTTTACGTGGTCACGTGACTCTCTCAGACGACAGCATGAACACTTGATCTGTTAATATCCACGGATCAACCCGTTATCGTATTTTCACGCAGATGAATATAACGTAAGTGTTCAGCATGTTCTATAACTTACTATAGAAATGTGCTGTACAAACTTTGTGTAGTGTGTGTATTTATTAGATTCTTTTGGAACATGCATTAAGCAGCTACTTGTGGAATAATCTAATTGACTACGATTTTATCATTTTAAACATGGATTTGCATTTTGCAGGAAATGCACAGCTCTCTTTATTTTTTTAAATAACCCGCCGTATACATACAAAGCTGAAAATATATTCCATATAAATTATTTTTTCAATTTAATTTTGAATTGATTTTGGCCTTTTATTTCGGATAATTAATATACTGGCTTTATATCGTTTTTAAGTCATTGCTCTTCATTATTTACATACAATTACCTTTACTCTCACATATGTTTTCATGGATATTGGTTTTGTTTAAGGGCGATTTATAGACCACGTGTTCTTGTCACGATAGCGAAATTCTTCAATGGTATTGCTCGAAAAAAACGAGCAGACATTTGATGAATATATGTAGTGGAGCTGACGAAATACAAAATTTGACCGAAAAAAAAGTTTGAAAATAATTTTGACATGATGAAAAGTGGTGTCGACAAGCTAAATCAATATATCAGTAGTTTGAAGACTGGTTCAACTATCCTACCTATTGTTAATATGACGCCCGATCCCGACGGCTATGACATAATGCACTAACAGAATAGCCTATCATCGAAACATGCTGGTTTTCGATAATTGTTTTAAATTGGCGGATTATAAGTGTATGCTTATGATATGTCATCAATTAAAACATACAAAATGTAAGAAAAAAAACTGCGAAATAAACAAATAAACGTCTGCAGTGCAGACACATCGCAGAATCCGTAAACAATGTGACGTCATCGGAATGCATTAAAACATTGAATATTGTATAAAATGTACAACAACGTATAACTTACATGGATATGCTAATAAGCAATTTACTGAAATGCAACATTAATCCACGTGCGTTGACAGTACCTTCTCGATGAGTTTCATTCTCTAAAAGGTTATGTAAAGCGACACTCGTTGGTCAGTGCTGTAACTTGCGTTCAACTAAGTGCTAGGATGCTACATTACACGCTCAAGTTGTGAAGTTGATATTAAAACAATACTTTTTTGTTGTTCCGATGTCAACACAGACACGTCATTTTTGCACATGTACGGCAATTTGGAAACCGCAATAACCGAATGCCAATCTAGAATAGACAAAGTCGTGTGTGGTTGAAAGCACGTACATATTTTGGCAAAATAAAATAAACCGCTATATATGAATACACTAATGCGGTAGTATCAACAGCGAAGCATGATGTAAGATAATGTAAGACAAGATTAATTAGAATGAAATATAAAAATTATTATTATACAAATAATTAAGCAGTCAAATATTGATTATGTTGGCGTATAAAAACATAAAGGTACAATTTGACGGTTGTTAATTGACATAATATGACACAAATAGAGGCATGGAATATACGATTATGTGGTAGTAATTTAGCTGCTAAAATATGAAGTCATTGCTTCAAAAATGTAGAATAAAATGTATCATTAAATTTAGTAACTGATAGTGCGAAACGCGGTAAATGATTTTTGTTAATAAATAAAGAAAAATCATTTCACACAGCAAAACCTCCTGAGATGAATACTTTCCGTTTTATGAAAACGTATATATTATAAGTTTTAAGTAAAATTAATCATTTTCTATATAATTCTACTTAATTTATTAGATTGTAAAAAATGAAGGAATAACATGTTGCTTGATTTGTAGTTAGGTCATGCTTTGGTCCTGGTTTCATTTTGTTTGATTTAAGAGTGTAATTTCCTTTTCTTCCTAAATTCGACAAGGATTGATATAAAGTGTTTTGCAGATAATATGTTTATAATACAGGAATATATGAAGGCTGTTATTATCTGCATCATTGTTTTAACTATTTTTATAGACTTTATATAAAACATTTTTACTTTGTAAACGTGGACTTGCAATTGTATCAAGTCAACATGTAAAAAACGGCAAATGTATAAGTTCCAGACTAAACGATCCGTGTTACATGTTTGTACATACGGAGCAATAATTGTATGGTTCTGTCTTTGATAATTGCTACCCATGTAATATGATAGATATTTGTATTTTTATTCTTTAACATACGCAACAAATCACTTGTTATCATTACTTTTATTTGAGGTAACCAGATATAGACAGTTATGATAGCAAATCAAGCTTCAATGGTCACATCCGTGTGATATTTTAAATAAATACCCATATATTCGATGATGGTTATATCCGGAATGATTTAGCTATGTCGAAGTAATGCACACTATGCACCAAGTAACGGAAGACATACATCTTGAAGAATTTCTGGAAATTTGTCATTGAAATCGAATTTCTTTCTTAATTTAGCAATTTTATAGAAGAATGAACGCGGTACGATCAGAGCCCAGAGGGTAAACCAATCAAAGCAGTGTCTCATGTATAACACGCTAGTCCATTCTGATAGTTTCACTGTCTGTGGAACAAATGCACGATTATACCCAACGTATACAGTGCAGTATTTCCCTTCTCTCCATTATCCGATTTTTGAAATATAAAAGACATTCTGTGATAAGTGATTCTTATTAATTCAGATAAATTATTAGCGTAAAGTGTGTTGGTTGTAATTTCAGTTTGGAAAGGATACATTCACAAAATGAGTCTACAGAGATCTGTTATCAAGCCATATGGACATAACATTTTAGTTGAATTTTTTTAATGAGGACATCAAATGTTGTGAAAGTATGTTTAATAAAGATATTTCAGTCTGGTGAGGGTATGTTGAATGATGGCCTACAAGTTTATAGTGTGATGACTGATGCAATAAGTGTATGTTTACAGTCAAGTAATTATGACTGATGAGAAGCAAAAGCTATAGTGTGATGAGGGCATACATTTACACTCTGATGACTGATGTCTCAGTAATAATGAGAACATAATATTACAGTGTGATGACTGCTTAGGGCATAAGTTTACAGTGTGATGATTGATGAGGGCATAAGTTTATTGATTGATGACTGATGAGGGCACAAGTTGTCAGCGTGATGACTGATGAGGGCATATGTTTATAGTGTGATGACTTTTTTATTTATATAAGCTGAATAAAAGTTGAAAAAAGAATTTCTATTGATGCAGTTTTGTCTCTATATCTGCCTTTTCCCTCAAATCCATTTACATACAGTATATATTATATGGTTTGGTGAAAGAAATTAACTGTATTGTTGGTGTCAAGTAATGTCACAGAGAAGTTCACATATTATAGTGACAATATAATTATTTCTATTTGAAAGAGGAGGCAGTAGAAATATAAGTAATAATAAGCTGTTGCTAAGGAAAAAATAATGTTGCTAGGGACATTCTCAATGACAAATGGTCCTAAAATTTCACTTTTTATATATAATTTATTAATTTTAAGCATACTCAATAAGCTTCCAGCAGTGATATTTATTTTTTGAATGAAACAAATACAACATTGAAAGAATAAAAAAAACAGAAATGACCCTATTTTTCTAGTAAAAGTGTGTAAAAATGACCTAATTTCAGTCATCCAATAAGAAAACAGATTAATTTTTCTACCCAATTTTATTTTTTCATTCATTACTTAAACATCCATTAATGATCCCCAGTAATATAAATTGCATGGCAAATGTACGGATTTTCCATAATTTTTCAACAAAAAGTACACATTTTTCGTCAATTTTGGGAAGTCAGGGATGTGGCTATTTACTGTTACCATAGCAACCATCCTATAATTTGGGATTTTTTATTGATGATTTATTTTCATCAAATATACTCTTAAGTAAATATTTTAGAATTTATATTTATTCACTTTCCACCTAAAGCTTTATGCTTATTGGCACGATCTCTTAATATTTTTTCCTTTTTAATTTTCATACTTGCATTCATATAATATCCGATATGACAGAGACACAAGACAGGGTAATAATCATTCTTTCAGTAAATTCACCATTGTATTATAAAGAGTTTATACATATGTATCTGTCCTTTTGAATTGGTATTGATTGTGATGTCATGTGTTTGTAAGTTTTAGATCAATTCTGTTATTTTGCTCACAAAATAGTGATATCACAACTGATACCTTCCCGCAATGGGGATAACTCTGATATACTGAGACAAAACAGTGAAAACAATTAAGAACATTCATTTGAAAATAGAGAAAATACTTTATCCCCTAACATTCCAAACTATAACAGTATGCTCGCTCACAAAGTCACAGAACATCGATTATCCGTTGCGCTCACCACTCCTCACTGCAAACCTAAAAGATAATGTCCTCATGAGTCCTCACACTGTGAAGTTATGTCTTCATCAGTCCTCTTACTGTATTTTTATAAGATAATGCCAGCATCAGTCATAAAACTGTAACTGTATAAGATAATGTCCAATTCAGTCCTCTTACTGTAAATTTATAAGAGAATGCCCTCATCAGACCTAAAAATGTAAATATATAAGATAATGTCCTCACCAGTCCTCTTTTCTGTATATTTATAAGATAATGTCCTCATCAGTCCTCACACTGTAAATGTATGACAGCATCAGTCCTCAAACTGTATATTTATAAGATAATGTCCTCACCAGTCCTCTTTCTGTATATTTATAAGATAATGTCCTCATCAGTCCTCACACTGTAAATACATGACCTCATCAGTCCTCAAACTGTTAATATATAAGATAATGTCCTCTCCAGTCCTCTTACTGTAAATTTAGAAGATAATGCCCTCATTAGTCCTCACACTGTAAATTTATAAGACAATGTCCTCATTAGCCATCTAAATGTAAGTTTATGATATAATGCCCTTATCAGTCCTTAAACTGTAAAACTTATAAGATTATGTATATTGTCCTCATCAGTACTCACACTGTAAATGTATGCCCTCATCAGTCATCACACTATAAACTTATGACCTCATCAATCCACTTACTGTTATTTTATAAGATAATGTCCTCATCAATCTTAAAACTATAAATCTATAAAATATTATCTCATCAGTCATCACACTACAAACTTATGCCCTCATTAGTAATCACACTGTAAACTTGTATGCCACGATTCAAAATACCCTCACAGACTGAAATATCGTCATTAAACCTTTCACAGCATTTCAAGTTGTAAAATCAGCTAAAATGCTTTATCCATTTCACTTCATTTGTGAAAGCATCCGTTCCAAAGCTTAAATTACATCTTACACACAGTTACTTTAAGCTGATTAATTTATCTGAATGAATAAATATCGCTTTGGTCTTTTGATATCAACACACTTCACCAATTTACAATTTACCATTTTAGAATACATTTCTTAAATAAATAGTATACATAGTGTATATTTATTAATTTTATATTCTAGATAGAGATTATTTAATAAAAAGAGGAAACTCACTAATTAAATTGTATGCATAACTCGTAAGGTGTATACATTTCTTTCCTGATTCTAACAAAATATAAACAATTCAGATTTTAACTGATTTGTTGATAGGCCATGCCTTGGTCCAGAATGTATTTTTGTCGACTTGAGTGTGGACATTGGATACGAACACCTTCTAAGGAAACATATTTGAATTAAGCGTTGTATCTTTTCTTTCTTAATTGATAATGTATAACTAATACTTAAGTTCACATGAATTACATAATATATTGCAGCATTACTATCCTTAATCAATAAAAGCTAACAAACAGCGTCTTAAATTGATCAACAGAGATATTTCGTATCAGATCATAGGTGATATACTCTGATTAGTTACAAGAGGGCTGGTATACACGTGGTCATGGAATGATTTGTCAGCGATATTTCATATTTCATACTTGATAAAAAATCCACCATGATATAAGCAGTACAAAACCGGTACATCATCAGCACTCACTTCCGTCCAGGTAACATTGATGTCACTCAAGCGGATGATATACCCCTCTCCACAATCTCATGTGAACAAGTCGTATAATTGTTTTGTGGATTCTCTCTTATAGATATTTTGAAACCATTTACATTTATTACATACATATTGAAAGATATAACTAAGAGTGAATACGTGAATAAGTGAATAAGAGAAGGGTGATAAATCATCTTGATAACTCGTACAATGAGTTGTCGTTGATCGTTTCATTGGAACAGTATCATAAAAAAAATATGATTTAACTACTTTAAGGTATATAATATCGATTTGTCAACGAAACAAACTCAAATATAGATGTACATTTCGATATCAATATAAAATGAAGGAAAAATAATGTTAAACGACTTAAATCCGACACGGCAATATATAAAAACTGAAGGATTTCTAAAATATTATATGTGATTATTATAATCGTTCCCTTCTATTTACGGGTTCTATTAAAATATCAATTTTAAAATTTAATAATTAAAATTATAAATTGGTCTAGAGTATAGTTTGTGCACACAATCGTGGTACATTTGTACTTTCAAGTATCATGTCCAATTAAGATCAGCATAACCTTAATATATTACCAGGATCTCGACTGTGATAAATTTTGTATCATGTCAATTGAAAATCACCATGTAAACAACCTTGTCACCATTCGTTTTTAAAATTGTGTTGTTCTTCTTTGCAGCATACATGTAATTTTAACAGCTTTAAATATTGTCGTACCATTGTTTTTTAAACCTATATAAGTCGATATGACTTATAGGTGTAAGTTTCTACTAGACCTAGTACAACATTGATTATGTTTAACATCTAATGTATTCTACGATATGCTCCAATTAAGATATCACTGTGATCACTTGCAGTCATAACTTCCTGAAACTTGAATTGCTAACGCATATAAATCCATAATGTTAACGATGACGTCATTTTATAAATGGTGAAAATGCTAATTAATAACTGACACTTAATTGACAATTTCCATTAAAATTGATCACAAGCTTATGATTACACATTGCGAATTCTATTTCGTCATGAGGTGGTGGCTAATATAAATACAAAGCTTAATATGCATTTCTCGAAAATAAACATATTACATGTATTAATTTCAATAAAATTAATGTTTATATGTGTTTTCATACTAGATTGTAGGACCGACTTTTTGATTGGCAGATTTTTTTCTTCATTCTATGAAGAAAACAAGTAAAAAAATGGCAAGAAAACCCGACGTTTTGATGTCGGTACAATAAAGACGTCTGTGTTGCTTATTGAATTGAAAATAAATAATCCTTTGGAAATCAATGGAATCATACGTTAAGCTTATTCTTTTTTATCAAGTACTCTGAAAATACTAAGTATCAGCATTGCTGTTACTATTCTTTTTCATACAGGATATAATATAATATAATCGTAATATAAACTAAATTTTGTTTGCAAACTGATGTGAGAATCCGCCACGTATATTTTTTTCTTTCATATTCGGATGTAGTTAAAAAGAAATAGTTACATCAATGCTTTAAAATATATAGTCTTAATAATATCAAGAGCTCACATGTTATATGATGTGGTAGGACATGTATAATTATGCAACACTTTTACGATTTTGTTTCTGATCATTTAATAAAGTATGGCTATAATACATTTGGGGAATTAGATAAAATAAAAATAAATTAGTGACAATAACATACCACTTAACCATATAATATTATTTTAATTTCAGGCCTTGAAAACCGCGGTAATGAAGAATCAAGTAGATAATGTTAAATTGTTACTGCAACACGGAGCAGATCCAAATGAGGTAAGTTATATTATAAACCTGTGCATTTTATTACTAAACAATTACTTCTGGTTGGGTGATGAGGTTTATGTATCAATAAATCGATGACTTGTAACACGTGTATTCTGGTAGTATGTCATATCCATCATGACCACGCATTATAATAACATAATGGACCTAACATTGTACAGTTTTTCTTCGAAATGATTACACAGCACTATTACTAGTAGTATTCACTTTCATATCATAGTGTATGTGTGCTGACTGGTCATTTTTTATGCATATGACAGTGTACATAACGTATGAGATGATCGGAACCTAACATATGAACATTGGTTACTTGACACATAGCAACACATACCAATATCCAGTTTATTTCTGAAACACAGAAACAAGGTATATCAACAAAGAAAGATAGCCAAACAACTCATCAATATGATAGTTCAAATGTCTCACCAAAACAGATATATACTTACACTTTGGTCACGAATCGAATACACATGCTAACTGGATCTTCAGTCCGCAATCCGAAGTGAAACACAAGTGTGTCGAATAATCGCATAGTAAAAAAAAATAAGAATATAAAATGAAATATCAAACATCAATGTAATTTTGGTAATAACACTAAACATATAGAATGTAGCCTTTACATACGGTTTCATTTTTTAATTTAAAATGTTTTGATATACTAAATTGTTTACATATTCACTTTATAAGTACATTTAGGAGTATTTTTCTCTGTTTTTTTAATTACCTTCCCTTCTTTCTTGTTAGAGAGACAAATCAATCAAAATTTAACTTTTCATGAAATTGACATTACTCGATTACACGTTGACTATATAGATACAAAAATAACCGGATATGTCATTTTCTTCGTCAAGTCATCTTCTAGCATATACATAATTTGGATTTTAAAAATATAAACTGATTTTTTTACATTTAATTTGCGAAACAACTTATATATCTTATGCAAATCGTTTTCAATGGATCGGTTGTTATAAGAGCGTGAGGAGTCACATAGTGGGAGTATCCAAAGAAAACCCATGTTCGGCCAGCTAGGGTATTTAGGGAAGTAACGTTACCACTACACCACATGATCACTCAATTTGGGTTTTCGATAATCTTGGAGTGAATATCTTGTAGTTGCTTTAAATTCAACGAACACTATCAATTTTGTGTATTGGTAGCTAGGTCAGTTTTTTTTTCTCCGGGTTCTTCATTTGGTTTGATTATTTGAACGTCCTATTTATAGTCAGGGTCATAAAGAAATGATGCTGAGTTTTTTCAAATGAATGACCTTGACTATCATTCGAGGTCATAGGGAGCAAATTGTATAAAATCTTTTAATGAGTTATTTGAAGGGTATTGTCAAGAGTTAAGTCTGCATTTGAGGCACATAGATATTTTCGTTTCTCCTGCAACACTCCGTCATATGTCGCCAACTAGTAAGACTAATCAATTAAGCTGTCAAAATATTAATTATATAGGCATATATGTTGATTTACATAAACATGCTTATGTGGTATTAGTCAAGCTGCTAAGATTAATCAAAAGCTTACGTGATGTAGAATAAAATGCGTAATTAACTTATACAAATCGTTTTCAAGGGATCGAATGTAAGCCAGCTAGGGTATCTAGGGAAGTAGCGTTACCACAACACCACCCGATCACCCAGTTTGGGTTTTCGATAATCTTGAAGTGAAATTCTTTAAGTTGCTGTAAATTCAACGGACACTATCAATATTGTGTATTGATAGCTAGGTCAGTTGTTTTTTCTCCGGGTACTTCATTTGCTTTGATTATTTGAACGTCATTTTAATAGCCAGTCATAAAGAAATGACGGTGGAAAGCCAAAGGCCGAGCATCAGGTAAAAAAACAACCGACCAGAGGCCAGTACCTGGCAACTGTCCCACATGTAGATCGCTTGGATGAATGGCTGAGCTTGTTCAAATGGATGACCTTGATTATCATTCAAGGTCATAGGGAGCAAATTGTATACAATCTTTAAGAGGCCGTGTCAATAAGCATCAAGCTTTAGGTGGAAAGTGAAAAAAAATAGAAATTCAAAATATATACTTTAAAATAACCCCCTTTGGTTAAAAAACAAATTTCATGGATAATTTAGTTATTTGGAAGACCATTTTTACTGAATGACATGGAAAATTGGTTGTCATGGCAATAAGATCAAATAAATGGAAAATGTTGAAAAAGAAGGATATTAAATTAATTAAAATTATATGATGATTGCTATGGTAACAGTAAATACGGATGTTCATGTAACGAAAGAAAAAATAAAATTTAGTAGAAAAAATAATCCGTTTTCTTATTGGATGACTGAAATTATGTCATTTTTACACATTTTTACTAGAAAAATAAAAAATAGGGTCATTTCTCTTTGTTATTATTTTAATGTTGTATTTGTTTCATTAAAAAAATAAATATCACTACTGGAAGTTTATTGAATTTGCTTAAGATAAATTAAGTATATAAAAAGTGAGATTTTAGGACCATTTGCCGTTTAAAATGTCCCTAGCAACACTATTTTTCCTTAGCAACAACTTATTATATTTTTACTGCCTCCTCTATCAAATAGAAATAATTATATTTTCACTATAGTATGTGAACTGCGACATTTCTTGACACCAAAATACAGTTGATTCCTTTCATCAAACCGTACATATAATATATATGTATATATATGTAAATGGCTTTGAGGAAAAAAACAGACATAGAGACAAAACAGCATCAATGGGAATTATTTTGTCATTTTTTAATCCGCTTGAATAAATTAAAAACATGGCTTCTTACTATTACCAGATGATATTAGTATAGTAAAGTGACCATGCCTATGATGAAATACATGTAATTAATATATGTTTCTTTTTTCTGATTTTCATACTTGTATTCATATAATATCCAATATGACAGAGACACAAGACAGGGTAAAAATAATTATTTCAATAAATTGATCATTGTATTATAAAGAGATATACATATTTATCTGCCCTTTTGGATTGGTATTGATTGTGATATCATGTGTTTGTAAGTTTTAGATCAATTCTATTATTTTTGCTCACAAAATAATGATATCATAACTGATACCTTCCCGCAATGGGGATAACTCTGTGATATACTAATACAAAACAGTGAAAACAAATGAGAACATTTATTTGAAAATAGAGAAAATACTTTATCCCCTAACGTTCCAAAACTATAACAGTATGCTCACTTACAAAGTCACAGAACATCGAATATACGTTGCCCTCACCACTCCTCACTGCAAACTTAAAAGATAATGTTCTCATCAGTCCTCACACTGTAAATTTATGCCTTCATCAGTCCTCTTACTGTGAATGTAAAAGATAATGCCAGCATCAGTCCTAAAACTGTAAATCTATAAGATAATGTCCAATTCAGTCCTATTATTGTAAATTGATAAGATAATGCCCTCATCAGACCTAAACATGTAAATCTATAAGATAATGTCCTCATCAGTCTTCTTTCTGTATATTTATAAGATAATGACATCATCAGTCCTAAAACTGTAAATCTATAAGATAATGTCCAATTCAGTCCTCTTACTATAAATTTATAAGATAATGCCCTCATCAGGCTTTAAACTGTAATTATATAAGATAATATCCTCATCAGTTCTCTTTCTGTAAATTTATAAGATAATGCCCTTATCAGTCCTCAAACTGTAGATTTATGACCTCATCAGTCCTCAAACTGTATTATAAGATGATGTCTTCATCAGTCATCACATTGTAAATTTATAAGATGATGTCCTCATCAGTCCACTTATTTTAAATTTATAAGGTAAAGCCCTCATCAGTCCTTAAACTGTAATTCTATAAGATAATGTCCTCTTCAGTCCTCTTACTGTAAATTTAGAAGATAAAGCCGTGATTAGTCCTCACACAGTAAATTTATAAGATAATGCCCTTATCAGTCCTAAAACTGTAAAACTTAAAAAAATATGTATATTGTCCTTATCTTATCAATCCAAACACTGTTAATGTATACCCTCCTCAATCCTCTGTGTGTAATTTTATAAGATAATGACCTCATCAATCCTAAAACTGTAAATCTATAAAATATGATCTCATCAGTCATCACAATACAAATTTATGCCATCATTAGTCATCACACTATAAACTTGTATGCCATCATTCAAAATACCCTCACCAGACTGAAGAATCGTCATTAAACCTTTCACAACATTTCAAGTCCTCATTAAAAATCAGCTAAATTGCTTGATCCATTTCACTTCATTTGTGAATTTATCTAAATTAATAAATATCGCTTTGGTCTTTTGATATCATACACTTCATCAATTTACAATTTACCATTTTAGAAGACATTTCTTAAATTAATATTATATATAGTATATATTTATCAGTTTTGTATTCTAGATAGTGATTATTTAATAAATGAGGAAAACTCACTAATTTAATTGTATGCATAACTCGTAAGGTGTATACATTTCTTTCCTGATTCTAACAAAATATAAACAATTTAGATCTTAACTGATTTGTTGATAGGCCATGCCTTGGTCCAAGGAAACATATTTGAATTAAGCGTTATATCTTTTCTTTCTTAATTGAAAATGTATAACTAATACTTAAGTTCACATGAGTTACAGAATATGTTGCTGCATAACTATCCTTAATCAATATAAGCAAACAAACAGCGTCTTAAATTGATCAACAGAGATATTTCGTATCTGATCATAATTGATATACTCTGATTAATTACAAGAGGGCAGGTATACACGTGGTCATGGAATGATTTGTCAGTGATATTCCACCATGACATAAGCAGTACAAAACCGGTACATCATCAGCACTCACTTCCGTCCAGGTAACATTGATGTCACTCAAGCGGATGATATACCCCTCCCCACACTCTCATATTATATACCTGGGTATCATCGGTTTTGTTGTGATCTGCGTATGGTTTGGGAATGTTGTCATGTACAATTATTTTTGTCATTTTTTTATACCTTTTTAGAACAAAATATCACTTAGAAGTGTCAATTATTATGTTTCTTGGCATTTTGAATAATGAATATGAAGATATATATATGATCATTTTTTTATTCCAAATGATAAAATATTATGTATACACGTGTAAACTAATACAAAACCTCCAATTAGAGATTATGACATATTTTTATCATAGAAATGTAGAAACGTATGGGATACACACTTAATCAAAGAAGAAACCAATTACTATATATCAAAAATGGAACTTCGTCGATAGAGTTTTAGAACTATTAATGTGACGAATTTGGCATTAGTTTACATCATTAGAATTAATAAGGCAATGTCATTAAAATAAAGTTATTCTTCGTTGTTTTTTTTTATATTAAACTCCAAAAAAAAACATCGTTCACGCACTGCACATCGTGTAAACTTTTTGCGGTCATTGTATATTATTATTTTGTTCTATATTTTATGTGTTCTATACAATTCTTTATTCGTGTCGTTTACTTTCTCAGTACAAACAATCATTATACTTCCCAGTATCACACGCTAATAGAAATCAACATTATCCTGATCAACAAGCAGAAAATCGACTGCACTAAATGGTTATAATCACCCTTTTGTCTTGATAGTGTTTTTAATATATTACATTTTTGTCGTATTCTGAGATCCACCGATGTTACTATAAGAACGATTCTCAAGTCTTCCCTCATACTCTGATACGAAAAAACCTTCAGTCGTTTTTTATTTAAAATTGAAAAATTTATTTTAGAACTCTTAACATTCACAGGCTTTAGTTTGAACATAAAGTAATTTGCCCGACACGTGCAAAAAAGGTATATAAGTATGTGAATGTATCTTTTATGCATGAAAATGTCTATTTTAGGGTATTTTCAAAACTTTTAGTATGTATCACATACATCCTAAAAGCCATAAACATGTAGGTAATACAAAAGGCAATAACTAATGGAATGATTTATCCAATAAAAGGGTTCAATTCCTGGTGCCACATAATAAGTTTGGTTTCATATGTCTTACATTTTTATACATACATACACGTATTTATTCGTTTCGAGTATAGCATTACCCTGATATCTTAGCAGGAAAGAAACTACACTAAATTGTGGCAATCAGGCATTCGTCTTGGTAGTGGTTTAGATATTCACATCCATACGTATTCCGAGATCCATCGATGGTACTATTACCACGTTTTTCAATTCAGTCAAAATCTTAAGAGTTAGGCCTTGCGAACGTTACTTCGTCGGGATCATGAAGCAATGAGTAACTAATTGTCTGCGTGATGCATTAATACGGTGGCTAACATTATGGAAATAACATTGTGGTGATGTAATTCTCAAAAAAAAATTCTCAAAACAAAAAATACTTACAATATAAATATTTACATAATCTTGATAATGTTAAGGGCTTTTTCATATTTAATTTATGCTGATGATACAGATATAAGGACGTGGCAATAATTTATATTGAATTAATGTTTATTATATTTAACGATATAACACTGGTATAATTACTGGCTTTGATGTACGTATTACACGCAAATATGGATGTCGTTAAAGTAATACTGGAACACGGAGGGGATCCGGAGGTGTTACGATTCATTTTTAAACTTGTTCAATTTATCCTAAATTTGTTGAAGTTTGAAAACATTTCTTATGTAACACAACCATTGAATTTTCTACATGTGACGTCTAGATGACTTGTAACATGAGTACATTGTCACCTTTCCAGACAAATAACTAAGCAGTGTAAATATGCAAATGTGCAAACAGTGTATGGGTTGTGATCGAAATAACTACACAACACTCTTAATATTTTAGATGTCATAAATATTATTAGTGTGCATATGTTGCCTGGCCATTTGTCTGACGGAAGTGAAAGTTTAGACATCGTATTACACACATTGAACATTCGATGGCTATTTTAAGAATATCCACACATACTATTATTTAGTTTATAATCTGTTTTTATGCAGCAGTAAAATGATTTGACCAACGACAGATAAATAGACAAGCGATACCCTAATGCAACAGTTCAAATGTCTCACCTTAACATCAGGAAGTAAGTTTTGTATGACGCATATCAACATGAACATATTATTGAGTTCATATTTTCCAGTACTCAGAACTTTAGACATTACTGAATGTGCTTCCTCAAACTTTATTATCTGTCTATCAAATTATTGGGTACAGCCATAAATACATTAAATGGCCATGATGGAAAATGTTTTTACAAGACGGACATATGATTTGATTATCGTTTTATTCACCTAACCTTATGGCTGATACTTTATAATTAATATAAAAATATGTAATAAGTTTCTTGCATAACAATCTTTATTCTCATAATATTAGCCATCACATTAATGTATCACCTCACAAATAGTTGGTTGATCATTACTTGACGATCTCGACTTATTAATGTTAGCAAGGTCTAACTAAAAGGTTTATTAAAAGAAATAGTCAATGTATGAGTGCGGTCAAGCGTCAATTGCCTAGTTATATGAATAATTTTGTTCCACGTTTCTGCTACATGATCAATAATTCTGAATAATGGAGTAACGTAGGCTATTTGTTAACGGTCGCTATATCAGACTAAAATTTATACCAGCTGAATACTGTCGCAAGATTTACCAAAATAATATATAATTCATCATTCATGTAATAGTTAATTGGGTTTGGGTTTTATTAGTTTAACAACCAATGTCATGTAAGGGCGTGCCAGGTTTGATGGTGGCGGAATGCCGGATTATTCGGAGAAAAACTACCGACCAGGGGTCAGTACCTGGCAACTTACATGGATTCGAACTCCCAATCCAATGGTGGAGGGCTTGTGGTAATTTGTCGAGACATCCTAACCACCCGGTCACCGCGGCATGTCAATTAATTGTTATTGTCACAGTATTATATCCGAATACAAGGTTTAATTTGCATAAAAAACTAAAATAGAACAAAAATAGAATTTGTATTGTAAGATACTATCATGTTTATCATTGACCATTATTTACTTGGTAAACTTCGACGAAATCCTAATACAAAATAAGCAAAATATCTATTTACCATACATACCAAGAAAGCCGAAAAACCACTGGTCAAATACACAAATTCGTAATTCATTGCATGCACGAAATAATGTTTTACTATTGCCTCTAACAAATCTGCTAGTAGTTTCGACGGAAATCGCGGGTCCGGTACAATTTTCTAATTATGTTTTAGGCGTCATATTCCGGTATCATAAACAATGCTACCTCGTGCGAGGAAGATGGGCATCGTTTCTGACGTTGATTTTTTATTCTCAAACGATCATAATATATAACGATAAAATATTACACAAGAAATATTTAAAATTTATCCATTTAGAAATAATGAAATTTTAAAATCATTGTTTGTACACACTCGGAAGAACTAAGATTTATATGATTGATTAATTGTATTACGACAGTCGATATCTATTTTTAGTCTGAGTAGGGTAATGTCCCTTGACCGGGGAGAAAGCCACTTTCCGATTTATATACAACACGGTGCCATGTTGCAGATGTATCTGGTGGATCATTTTTAACTAATTTCTGTCATCCCCCAAAACATACTAATGACCAAACCTTCTGATATTATGAGATTCTATACATACAAAACTGTTTTGGAAGTCGATAATCGACGTTATTGATGATTCATAAGCATACCTTAACAGTTCGTGTTGTTATGACTTACATAGTATAGCGATTGTTTGATACTGTAACCTGCAACCATGGATTCCAAGGCACATTTTTGGTTGAGTAAGTAAATTTTGATATAATTCTCTAGTCTACAAAAAATAGATCAAAAATGCATTATCAGTGTTGTATTTATAAGGCAAAATTCATAAGTCAATGAACTGCTCTGTTATATCTTTCATTGTTTTATAATACGTTTAAGCATCGTTTCATATTTTAAATTTAGGTTACCCACGCACCCCATACCCCAACACTCACACTCACTATTTTGTCCTTTGGGCTCCTATTAGGAAAAACATACACCAGCTGTTTGACAAGGGCTTGTGTGAGTACATATTTCTTGAATGAAAAGGCTCTGTCATCAATTTACAAAATGTAAATTCTTACAGATTTATTGTTAGATCTTTTTTTGCTACTCAATTTTACAGCCAGCTGGTACATAAGTTGTGGTCTACATCTCTCTTTTCCATCCCCTTCATGTTGGATGTACATTGTCTTAGTGTTACTGACTCCATTCAAGTTGTCTTTAACTGGTGTTAATCATGCATTTGTTTTGATATGTCGTATGTTCCACTCCTCAAATTTCAAGCAATACATTGAACAGTTTTTCAATGGTCATGTCTCAGATTTGTTTCTTTAAATGGAATAGTACAATTAATTTATTATTTATGCTAGTATCTGATATTACAGTTGCTTGTAAGTGGGCATTAGTACACCATTTTGTATTATAGGTTTCAATCTATATATTTCTACTGTCACTATACTCGACTGGTATAGGACTGTTTAAGTAACTGTGGTCTCATTGGACCATGTATACTTTATCGTATGGCGGTATTACAAAACTTTGAAGTTTGAGGCAATCTGCTCCAGTTCAAGGTTTTACACATACATGTCACTTCTATGATCTGTCCTCTTCATTATTTTACTTTATGAAGTACCAGAAATTAGATAATCCAGAGGATTTCAATGAATACAAGATAAAAAACATTCGTTTATTACACCAATTATGTTAAATTTATGTGTAAGAAGTATAACGGTAATAATTTAATTAAATTCATGTGAACTGCACCCCTGATGCTAAGATATAATCAGAGAGTTTCTTCTAACTCTAACACCCACATATATAGAACAATTCTATGTTTGATTTGGGCACACTTCACTTAGTCTGGGCAATAGATCTAGAGTCATTGGAACCAGAATAATCTTGCTATGCAGATGGAAACTAGAATGGTGATTTATTTTTAATTTTAAACATTTTAAGAGATTCTGCACCTGAACTTTATATATATGGATGGAATACCTGACCAGATTAAAAACACCAATGCATCTGTAATAGCTGAATATGATTATTCATACTGTATTATGTTTTTCAGTCTCTAATATGTCCAAGCCTTTTGAAATGAGAGTAATGTAAAAAAAAAATCAAATCTGACATGAATATTTCATCTTCTTTTCAGGATTTTTTTTCTTACCTGTAATGATCAATTATTGAATTATACTGCCAACCAGAAGTTTTAATGGAAGATTAGTGAAACTTTCAGAAATCTGCTAGATTGTATTACTGCAAAGGTAAGAGCAAACATATTTCTTAAGTTCAATTAATCAGTAATGGATCACAGGGACCTGGCACAAAATTTTTAACCAACAGTATACAAATATAAAGTATAGTATCATAAATAGGTATACTCAGTCTGTTGGGTAAAAAACAATCCGTGCCAGGTCCCTGTGTCAAGAGTGTTTTTTTTTTTGGGGGGGGGGGGGGGGGGTTGGGGTTAGGGAAACTTATTTTGGATAGTTTTTTTTATATATATAAAAAGGTGTTTTCACCATTTCTTGTATTCATTATCACACCTTGGAATTTATACCAAAAGTTTTATCTTTATTAGTCTAAGATCTATTTTTAAGTGTAACTTTCTAAGCTGTAGTGTATTCAATATGAGCAAGATTTTTTTTTAAAAGGTATTGAATTACACTGCAGTTATAACATGTGTACCAACATGTATTTATTAGACTTAGCTTAACGTAGAGTGTACCATTCACTGTTCATTTGAATGTTCTGTTAAACCAAGGACTTTGCATGCAAATGAATTATTATGATTCTGGCATAGTTTTTTTACATTGGTTTGTTTCTATTGGAAACCTAACAGGTACATCAAGCTTATGACTAATTGTATATGGACAGCATGTGGGTGACAGCAACCTTTTGGAAGATAACCACAACTTACTCCTGTTATTGAAACCTGAAATATACTCAGCTCCAGTTCATCACCCTTTTTTCAAATCTGACATTATTTAAATAAAACCATATCCTGTATCTGAACTTTTGAGTTCGTTCTGATTTACTCCATACACTATATAATAGTTACTGTGTTTAAAATAATTAAAAACAATGCCAGACACAATATATAGATACATGCACATCGATATTCTATACATAAATAATGCAACCAAAGGCCAAAGATACAAGATATATATGTATGTGTCTACAATTCTGACAAGCCACAACACACATGTACATGTATAGATATACGGACACCTCATAATGTGTAATACAGTATTTGCCCGTAAAAAGAGGTGTCTAAGGCCTGTGGTAGACGCCATATATAAATATATATATATATATCTGCAATATGATCAAGACAACATACATGTACATGTATATGTTTGTAAATACAGCAGGGTATCTATGAAATGGACAAGACATATATATATACGGTGCAGTGTCTACAAACTAAACAAGACATATCACAGTACATGTATGTACATTTGTATACATGTGTATGGGGATTTAGTGGATGGGGGCTCCTGTCCTATAAATTACAATGGACATGTATATGTTGTAATGTTGATACTGCAATATGGTCAAGACATAAAATATACATGTATAGACACTGCATTGTACACATATCTACAATATTGTCAAGACATAACACATAGATGAGACAGACAGACAGACAGACAGACAGACAGACAGACAGACAAACATTCTTTATTTCCTCTGAATCGAGATTGCGATCTAAATAAGAAATAAAACATACAATATACATTTGCATGTAGATACTGCTGTATGGTCAATACATATACATGTATGTATGTATGTAGACACTGCAGTGTATCTACAATAAGGTCAATGCATAAAACATATACATGTATAGACACTGCAGTGTATGTAGACAATGTGGTAAAGATACATGTTTGTAGACACTGCATGCAATGTATCTATAATATGGTACATATAAAGACATAATACACAAGTATGTGTATTACATGGTGTCTACAATAATGGCAAAGTATATCACACATATACACACGAATATGCACGCTGCATTTTGTTTGTAAATGCATGCATGTATATTTGGGGGAAAGTGGGGGTTCCTACCATATAAACCTGTCTTTTTGGTTATGAAGCAATATAGGATCGGACTTAGAACACACAGATAATAAATGATGAATAGAGATGGTTTTTTTTTCCCTATCAATATAAGATATTTACATGCAAATTATCATGAGTGCATGTAAAAGTGGTTAAATACACAATTTTTGTCCATGAAAGCACACTTGTCTACTTGTCTTTTACTCTGAATTGATTTATTTTGTTGATGGATATTGATACTTTTGTGTGGATAAATTAAAGAAACTGACACTATATAAATGGATAAATAGTTGCCTTGTTAACTTAAAATTACTGCAGTATACGTATGTCTTGCATTGCATTTTTTCGCTGAGTATATATATATATTTAGACATCTTATATAAACATCTTGATTTGGGAGAACACACGCATATATATTTGTAAGTCGTCTTGCTACGATGACAAAGGAAATGATTGATACGAAATAATGTTATACTGGTGATTGTTGGCGTTACAAAACAAATGAATTGATCTGAGTATGAATATAAATATTTAATGTTGTAAACAGTAACATGTCAAACAAACAATTTTGCAACACAATACATTTTTTTCTATGTGTTATTCGACTGAAACCCATGGAAATGGTTCTATCAGCGCAAAACTGCATTTTTTCGTAGTTTATATTTTGGTTGCCATGGTAACATTTTTTACGCAAAAAAATAATGATTTGATACTCATTCTGGCCACGTCCTCTTTTGAAATTAATATGAAAGTTAAAAGATTACTAAGCCTGATATATAAATTAAACTTTCTGTAGTTGAAGCAAGACAGGTAAAACACTAATTTTAACATTTTCAAAAAACTTCGGTTTTAAATGTTGTTGGTTACCATAAATTAAATTGAAATTATGGCATTCAATAAAATTTTCAACCCTTCTGCAATAATATACTTGATGATCAGGTTGATAAATGGACATTTAAATAAGTTTCGTTATCTTAAGAGTGATAAATGTAGGAAACTTTAACTTTTTTGTCAGATTCCAAAGTTTCGGTTGCCATGGTAACATAATTAATGTGAAAACATTATTTTTCTTACAAAATTTGAAAAGGTTGTGATCTAAAGTTTCTAAATATATATGGGTTGATTACCAAAATTGTTGATGCAAAAGGGTGAAAAATCACTTTGAAAGAAAATGTCGGATTTTCGGGAACTCTGCTAAAAATTCTTGGGAGTTAAGGGGTTAATTGAAGTAAACAGTATTTAGTCGGTTTTAAGTAAGATTTACGAGTTAGGTATTTATATATAATTAGCGTTTTAATATTCATAAATGCGTACTTACCGCACTAATTCGATTGTTTTGTCTGCTAATAAGCTTCATTTCTGTATGAGGTTCATTTTCAGGGGAGGTTTTTCTTCAGATACATTTATAATTATGCATCCATGTTTGAACTATAATTGTATACCCTTGGTCACAACCGTGTCACATCCTAAATTGAGACCCATCCCAGCGGGTACATGACATTGTATCCACGTTGAATCCACGTCATATCCTGACGTTGTAAAAAAGTTTTTGCATTTTGGCGGTCACCTCCTCCACCTGATGTTCAGTTTGTTTATTGTTTTCTGGCTAATTATAGTAGGAGTTTTAAGTGCGCATTCGGAAATTCAAACAAAAATCATCTTTTAATTCAATGAAAATGTAATAATAGAGTTGATTTTTTTTAAAAGATGTAAATACATATACATGTACATGAAAACCAGGTATACACAGAGAAACACATTCAAAGAAATTTAAATACACATTTGCCTAAATAAAAGCCAATACAGCATATTTTAGCCGTAATCTTGTATTTTAAAATTTCTTCAAATTAAACTTCACATCATAATTTACTTTAACATACGCCGATTCCCTTTAGTATTTTCCTCAAAACGATTTAATCTTGTTTCCAACATTAGATGCATAGATTAAATACAGATTTGGGATTTGGAAAGACAAATTCCCCTTCTTTCCTTTCATATTGAATGCAGACATCGCTTCAGTCTGAAATAAAACAAATTCAAATTAGATCATTGGATAGGTATACATACAAACAAATGTTACGTATAGATTTCTGTGTATAGAATAAAGTAACTGATCTTAAAGAAAATGGATGTGAGGAATTTATACAAGCTTTAATCTTGTTTTCAAATTCCCAAATACTCTATGTTTTGTATGTGTAAATATCAATATATGAATGAACACTTTAGTAAAATTAGCTGAAATGGATGTTCTGTTCAGTTAATTTAGACAGACCAATAACAAGGATTACTTTTAATGAAACGGGTATCTATTCATGTGTATTTTTTTCAACTTACCTTCCCATTATATTTTTACACAGTTTTTAAGATGCATTCTCCTCCAACAGTTGAAAGGTGCAAAGTCTGAATAAATAGAATAAAAAAAAACCTTTGACACGATGATGATATTTACAAACATTGGGTTTCTTTTCTATAAACCAATGTATACAAAAAACACAAACTGAACGAGTATATCATAAAAGAACTTATCATGCATAATTGTTTATAAACCTGTTCAATTTGATGAACATGTGCCATGGGAATCAACTCGAATGACAATATAACAGTTGTTCAAGGCTAACTCTCAAATCCAGCGGTATACATTGATTATGGCATTCATAACGATAAAAAAGAAACAGGTAAACTATAATACATACATATAATAACGTTTAACCTTACTGATTCCGATCTGAGATATCAGAACAGGATATTGTTGACGTCATCACCATGCCGCTTTTGAATGGCGGGAGCCTGAATTTAGTACATCAGACTGACCATTTTATAAACTTTAAATGACAACTAAATCATCGTGCTAGAACTCAAAATAATAACTCACTTTGACAGACGGACATCTCTAACATGCTCTTGACAAACAATATATTGTTAAAAATATCATTCTACTAGTAAACTTACCTGAATAACACGGAGAAATGTTTCTGCGATTCAGTTTACGTGATGAGCGAAGACGAAGAGGGCGCTCAACATCCGGGTACCACTGATTATCTCCCTTTTATAGCAGACGGCTTTTAGGCTGCACACCACTGACTTACATTACCGTTATAAAATGTTTACTGTTGCTAATTTAATGAAGCCCGTATTTTTTTTGTATAACTTCTATATGCCGGTAGGTAAAATCATATATAGCATGGCCATGCAGCATTAAACATAAAAAAGGCATAATTTGTTCATTTATATAATTTCAAAGTATATATGCACTTACCAAAAATAATTTCTGTTGCTAAATTTATTATGAGTTATATAATTTACACCTGCAAATCCATGCAGGGTAACATAAATTTATAACATTAATTATACGTATTTACCTTTTGTCACTAAATTAATGTCTGTAACCCCGACGTACACCTCCTAAATTTGCTTTGATAAATAAATGTATAGACAAGATAAAAATGTTTCAGTTCATTTAAGGAAAAAGTCACATATATGTCAAAAATATCCCATTCAGTAATTGTTTGCCATGTTTTAAAATATTAATGGGGTTTTTAGGTTTGTTGCACGATGTCATTTTCCGGATTTTTTAACAAAGACATTATTTTCATTTTTAGATAAAGATAATAACCACCAGGAAAAATATATAATATATGCAAATTGTCACAGTTTCTTTTAATCGCTTTAATTTTTGTTCAGGACAATTAGCTTATAAATATGATGTCATAACCCCAACTACATACAACGTCAGATTTTGGACATCGATCTAGAAGTTTTATACTGGTCGGAATATTGACGTATGATTTTAGATGTCGGATAGACGTTTTTTAATGTTCAGATTTACGACGTAATATTTAAGACGTGGGTGGCAGTTTTTTGCTGGTCGGTATTATGACGTCCGGTGTTAGAGGTCGGACAGACGTTTTTATTTAGTCGGCGACGTCGCTACTTAAATTCAACTAATAATCAACGTTGATTCCACGTCGTGTGCCCACTGGAATGTCTTCGATGATGGTTATTTCGGGAATTATTTAGTCATGTCGAATTCATGATCATTATGCACCAAATAATGGAATAGATGAATCTTAAAGAATCCATGGAAGTTTGACATTAAAAATGTATTTCTTACTTAATTCATATACTTCGATAATTATGGAAGAATGGCCGAGGTATGAACAAAGCTCAGTGGTCCTATTCTGTGCATTATCCGATTTCTGAAATATATAAGACATTGCGGTAGCAAACAATTAAAACAAAGTTTAAGAGATTCTGTGACCTGAAAAAAAACGCTTACAGGAATTATGATCCATTCGTGGAGGTGCGCGATCGATTGGTATTTTAGTCCTATTAAACTCACATATATATTATTTCCCTACACTTACAGATAAAACATTCGCAGGCATAAGACACGTTTATCTTTCACCATGTAATAAACTCGTTTCCATTTCAACCATTTTAGAATACATTTCTATAATTAATAGTATATATTTATTAATTTTATATTATATATAGAGGCTATTTAATAAACGAGGCAAACTCACTAAATGAACTGTATGCATACCTCTTAAGGTGTGTATACATTTCATTCCAGATTTTAACAAAATATAAACAATGGAGATTTTAACTGTTTTTTTTTGTTGGGCCATGCCTAGGTCCAGAATGCATTTTGGCCGATTTGAGTGTGTTATTTGGAGACGAACAGCTTCTAAGGAAACATGTTTGAACTAAGTGTTGTATCATTTCTTTCTTAATTGATAATGTATAACTAATATTTAACTTGAAATAAATTATAGAATATATGACAGCATAACTATCCTTAATCAATACAAACAAACAACCAGCGTCTAAAATTGATCAACAGAGCTATTTCGTATCAGATGAAAGTTGATATACTCTGGTTAATTACAAGAGGGCAGTTATACACGTGGTCATAGAATGATTTGTCAGCGATATTTTTGATAACTGCAACTTCCACCACGATAATAGCAGTGCAAAAACTGGTACATTAACACCTACTTCCGTCCAGATAACATTGATGTCACTCAAGCAGATGATATACCCCTCCCCACGCTCTCATGTGAACAAGTCTTATAATTGTTTTGTGGATCTTCTCTAATAGATATATAAACTATTTACATATATTTACAGTTTGTACTGACATAGACTCAATAACCATGCTTTCTAGTATTATCATTATCAGTATATATTGATAGCACGACACGTACCGCGATTCTATTGTTACGGGAATAGCCGATGGTGTAGCAACATGTGGTCAAGACCCCACTTGTGGTGGGAACATATGAATGAGTCGATTCCAATCAGCTGTTCAATCTCATTCGTTGACGATGACGAGAGAGAAAAAAAATATGGGTATTTTAATCAAAAATATGCAACTGCCGCGAGAATAAATTATATACATTTGCGTGAAAAACTGTAAATATAAGGAAGAGATCTTTATTTTGTTGAAGTTATGAGGGTATAATGATAATGGAGCCCGTGTAAATTTTATGTAACCCAGCTTCGCCGGGGTTACATAATTTACACGTGCTCCATTATCATTATACTCTCATAACCTCAACAAAAATAAAAATCTATTCCTGAAAGATGCTCCACCGCCGACAGAGCATAAATGATATTAATTATTTGAACAATAATTGGTGTATTATCGTGTATATATATATATATCTAATATGAACACTAATATTAATATAATAATTCATTTCATTTTGCCTTTGGTGCCATGCACAATTAGTACTTCAGTTCCAATATAGGTGCCACGGGAATTTTTCCGGGATGCAATTAATTATTTCTCATATTTGTTAACGTTGAAGTAAAACTTAGATGCTTCACCTTCTCAATGGTGATACATGTTGTAATTAGTAAAATTTTGTAACTGGAGGAACAAATACTAAATCGTATTTCTCCTAATTTTGATTGTGAAAAAAAAACACCATTTTTCGGCGGTGGAAGCATCTTTAATTGACTTACATAATTATTGATAAGACATAACTAAGAGTGAATAAGAGAAGGGTGATTAATCCATCTTGATAACTCGAAACATTAGATTAATCGTGTGATGCGTTTCCAATTCATTTTCGAACAGTAATCAATAAAAACGAAATAATTTAACTACTTAACATTAGGTATATAATATCGATTTGTCAACGAAACAACCTGAACTATAGATGCCCATCCCTGGTGTCCGATGATAAAGCTTGATCTCGATATCAATATAAAATGAAGGACAAATGATGTCAATCGACTTAAATCCGAAACGGCAATATACAAAAACTGAAGGGTTTCTAAAACGTTATATGTGATTATTATAATCGTTCCCTTGTATTTACGGGTTCGATTAAAATACGTATTGGTCTAGAGTCTAATTTGTGCACACAATCGTGGTACTTTTTGTATAATTTTAATTGGTAAGAAAATCCCTATGTAAACAACCTTTACACCATTCGTCTTTAAAAATTGGGTTGTTCTTTACTTGTAGCATCCATGTCATTTCAAAAGTTTTCAATAATGTCAAACCATTGTTTTAAACCTATATAAGTCGATATGAATTATAGGTGTAAGTTTCTACTAGCCCTAGTGCAACATTGTTTATGTTTAACATCTAATGCATTCTACGATGTGCTCCAATTAAGATAACATAATTCTGATCTTGTAACAGAAATTCGATTTACTAACTTTTGATTACCAGTCTTTGTTCATGGATCGAGTACAAGGACCCGAGAGTGGTTTGAAAAGGTACAGCCATGCCGCATTCCGAGATCAGACATTTCTATGGTTTTCAAGTTGATCCATTCAGTGTACTATGGTTATTAAATAGGATGACAGAATATTCATGTTTGTGTGCCATAGAGTTAAATTATTGTGAGAAAATGATACAAATATTTACCGTGTTTGAATATATCATAGTGATCTCTTCCAATCTATACTTCTAATTAGTAAAACTTGAATTGCTAACGTAACGAAATCCATAATGTTAATAATTTGATAAAGTACACTTTTGTCCGCGCTACCATATTAGGTTCCGGGCTAATAGATAGCATTATAACGATGACGTTTTTTTTTCCAAAAATGCTAAAACAAATTATTTGCTTTTATACTACATTGTAAATCATACTTTCTGATAGGCAATTTTTTTTCTTCATACTTCTATGAAGAAAACAAATCCAAGGATGGCAAACGCGATGTTTTGATGACGTCATTGCTTATTAATTTGAAAAGCTTATAATTCATGGGAAAATAATCAAACCGTATGTTTAAAGTTATTCTTTTTTTTATCAAGTAGTCTGGACAATTAAGTACAAGCATTGGTATTACTATAATTTAACCTTCATGATGGTATAAACTAAATTTTGTTTAAAAACTTTTGTGAGAATCCATCACGTAGACCTTTTCTTTCAACTCCCGATAAAGTTGAAAAATAGTTACACTAATCGATACAAATATATGGTCTTGGTAATATAAATAGCTCATATGTCATATGATATGGTTAGACATGTATATTTATGAAAAATTGTTACGATTTGTACTGATCATACAATGATATATTTTCATAATAAAGTTAGGGAAATAAGATAAAAAACATAAATAAATTATTAATGACAATAACATACAATTAAGCCATAAAACATTGTTATAATTTCAGGCCATGTATGAAGCAATATGTTCTGGAAACGTAGATGTAGATATCGTTCAGGTGACGCTGGAGCACGGAGCAATTCCAAATTTGGTAAGGTTTATTTTTTGTGTATTTTATTCCCAAACAGTTACTTCAGGTTGGGTGACAATGTTTATGTATCTATAAATCGATGACTTGTAACACGTGTATACATATGACCACGCATTATTAATACATACTGGAGCTAACAGTGTACGGGCTGTCATTGAAATGAGTATGCAGCACTATTATTATTCATTATCATATTATAATGTATTTTTGCTGTCTAGTTATTTGTTTGATGCAGATGACAGTGTACACACCGTATAGGATGGGTATCTAACAAATGACAAATTCAATGATTATTTGACACATATCAACCTAAATTATTATTCAGTTTATTTCCGAAAAACTAAAGCAGGATGTATCAACAAAAATATAGTCAAACAAGTTATTATCTAACAGATAATTATACACTTTGGTCACGAAACGGACACACATGCAAACTAGATCTGAAGTCCGCAATCCTCAGTGAAAGACAACTGCGTCGAATGATCGAGTAGAAATATCAGAAATAGAATAATTGAGAAAATTAGTTGATTTTATGTTGAAATTTATTAAATTTCTGTCTCATTAAAACACTTACATGATAAAGAATCCTACCGAAATAATCCTGTCACTTCCTCTTCAATTATCCACGTATATTAAGGCCAAAAACATAATTTACATCAACTATGAGCAGGCTTAAAACACGGTGTTCAGTAAACAGACCGCCTGTTTCAGTTTTAGGCCAGGGAGGTTATTATATACTCAATCACAGGCAAGGGAGATAATCCAAATGTTAAATTCAGAACATTCACAGGAAAGAAATATGTTTTTTCTTTCTGTTTCATTTTCTACCAAATTGTATCATTGATTATTTTTTAACCAATAAATGTTTATTATTTTAGTATAAATATCATTATCAAGCATGTATGGATTTTGAGATTTTTTTATGCACAACTTTTGAACGTTGAATGTCGAATGTCGAGCTATACAACATTCAAAAGTCCGTTCGTTTGTCAGTTATACACAAGTTCTAAAACTGAATGTCGAATGTTGAGCTGCACAGCAGTCAAAAGTCTGTTCGTTAGTGAGTTATACATAAGTTCCGATTGTTGAATGTCGAAAGTTGAGTTGCACAACTTTCAAAAGTCCATTCGTTAGTCAGTTATGCACAAGTTCCGAATGTTGAATGTCGAATGTCGAGCTGTACAACAATTAAAAGTCCGTTCGTATGTCAGTTACACATATGATCTGAATGTTGAATGTCGTATGACGAGCTGCGAAACATTCAAATTCTGTTCTCGTTAGCCAGTTATTGGTTTTGAATGTTTAATGTCGAATGTCGTGCGGTACTTTAGTCAGTTATGCACAAGTACTGAATATTGAATGTCGTATGTCGAACTGCACAACATTAAAAAATCCGTTCGTTAGTCAGTGATATATAAGTTCCGAACGTTGAATGTCGGTTGACGAGCTGCACAACATTCAAAAGTCGGTTCCTTTGTCAGATAAACACAAGTTCTGAATGTTGAATTTCGTATGTCCAGCATCAAAACATTCAAATTTGGAATGTTGAATATCGTATGTCGAGCTGCAAAACATTCAAATTATATTCTCGTTGGCCAGTTTATTTGTTTTGAATGTTGAATGTCGTATGTCGAGCTGCGCAATTTTCAAAATTCCGCTTGGTGGCCAACGATATTAAACATTTGTAACAATAAGCACTTTACTTGTAATAAGTTAAACAAATAAATAAGTTCTAGAAAACTCTGTCTTTGATACTTTAAAAGTAATTTCTTATTTAATTGTGGAAGAATAGCCGGGATATGAACAGAGCCCGGAAAGTGAACCAGTGTCTCATGTATAGCACGCATGTCAAGTCTGAAAGTTTCATTATGGAACACATGCACAATGATACCCAACGTATACCGTAAAGTAGTCCTCTTCTGTGTATTATCCGATTTCTGAAATAGAGTACTTAATGCGTGTAACGTTCCCTGGACACGCACGCGAAACGAAAAACGAAAACGAAAAACCAAACGCAAACGAACGAAAACGCAAACGAAAAACGCAAAACGAAAAAACGCAAGCTATCGAAGATGAACGCAAACGATAAACAATAAACGAAAAACGCAAAACGAAATACGCAAAACGAAAAACGAAAAACGAAAGGTGAAAATCGCCGTGACCAGAAATTAAACGTATTATAGTAATCGATTCGCACAACGTTTGTATAGTGATCCGGATTATCTATATATAGTTGGTACTTGTTCACCTCGGCAAGCAATATGTCACGGCCCAGTGCACAATTACAAAAGCTTTGGTCACGGGTGTACTAAACAAAGGACGCATGTATATACAATTTCATAAAATGTACATCCTTGCAAATACGATATTTTTTCAAAGATATATAAATAATAAAATTGTAAGTGTAATAACATGAACAACAATGAAAACGATTGGCATTTTATCAGTATCTTATAATATAAAAACACACTTGAAAATTAAATAACTATAATATATACAAATACATTTTTTTTAAATACGTGTATATCATTTAAGATTGACAATCATTTTCACGATGAAAAATGCACTAATATGTTTCTTTCGAATAAAATTGTTGTATACTTATGGCACGTGGTATATACACGGACGAAAATCACTAGTCTTTCGTAAAGGGTCTTTAGTAAATTACTGTATCCCGATAATGGATATAAAGATCACCATACGGTTTTACGAAGCATTGACGATAATTTTAGCCGACGAACAAAAACTAAGAGTCTTCAAATATTTGAAAAAAATTATATGAGACATTCAATGTAAAAATACACGAACATTTATGAAATTTAAGTCAACAATATAAATTTTTGGACCACAGAATGTGTAAAATTTAGTGAAAAAAAGAGTCTGGGCGATTCTTTATTAATTCATTATCATTTATTCTTTATTCTTAATTAATTCCATATTACTATTATTCTGCAAATATGTTTCTGTCGTTAATTTGGGTAATTACATGTACGAGGTAGATGTATGTTATCGTACATATTCAAACACGATTTGTGAAGGAATATGGTATCCAAATAACGCTGACTGTTACAGTTGACATTTCAAATTATAGACAAGAGGTTATTTACAATGTATTTACTGTAATACAACACATGGTATACTGCACAAATATTCAATTGATGTTTTTTATAATTATATTTTACAAATTAAAGCGAATAGTCGGGCAAGTGACTGTAAAATCGGTAAAAAATGGTATTAATATATCCGGTATAATTTCTTATGAATTAGAAAAATAAAACTTTCCGTCAAAATCGCTGTACATGCGAAGAAAATAATAATATCTATGGGAATCCTAAAAGTCCTCCCGGACGGCTAAGAGTGCAGTTCAATCTTAACGCATGCGCAACACCCACCACTCTCCGTAGTAAACAAAACATGGCTACCGTAGTTTTGAACCAAAATGTGTCCGCCAAAACAACCAACTGACACACCTAAAATGCGAAAGGAAAGGCAATGGAGCAGCGACAATCCCAACAACTGACTCGGTAAACATTACGACGCATGGAGAGTGTTAATACAACTTGTTATAGTGAAGAGAACAGTTCAAACGAGCACGCGGCTCCGGACCGCTACTGTACGTACCTAGGCCTACTACGTACCCGGTACTCCCTGCTCAGCTGATTGTGAGTGAGTCTTCGTATTTTGATCATTATGTAAATAGTCCCTAGCAGTATTTTTTCATAAATGAGTGGTCACATATGGTCACATGTTTCATACCTGTTCCCCAATCGCGTAAAACGTAACCCTGGGGTAAATAGCGGTTCTTTAGTGGGGCCTCTTTAGGGGTAATGAATGCCCTGTATGCTACCGGTCAATTCATACAGTTCTGATGTATATATTTATAGATTTTTAATTTGTAAATTTTTGTTCTGTACATGTTCTGGTAGTGTTATACACATACATTGTATATAGGATTTACATTGTAGGTTAATTGGTAAAATTGTATTGTATATGTTCTGATATATACACATATACATATGTACATGTAGGTTTTAGCTTGTTCTTTAGATATATTTGGAGGACACATACAATATTATTTCTGGTCATAATAATAAATAGTGTTTGTATATTTATTACAACTGTACCTGGTTCATGTGTATATGACAAACTTTACAGAGTTGAAATGTACTGCAGCCATGTATCATTTATAATTATTCTGAATTTTTGTTGGAACTATATAGATAATGAATTTTGTATCTTTTTTGAAACAATATTTGATTCTATCAAATGCATCAGTGACACATTCACAACTTATAAAATGTTTTCTCTAAAATAAAAAAAAAACCTGTAGAATGAACCTACATTTATTCATTTATATGTATTTGAAATTGATCATTTCAATTTTTGTCATATTCAACAGTATAAAAAATTGCTGGTTCTTTTTTTCAGGCACCATGCATGCATAGTGACATGAATACAGAAAGTTCATCCCTTGGACCTGTATACAAGTGTATGTATACATATACATACAATTAGCATCATATGAAGACTGAAGAATGTTGATTTGAGTGCTCTTGAAAGTAAACTTTTCCAATATGGACCTAGAAGATCATGAACAGAACATTTAAACAGTATTAATTTATTTAAATGTTCCTTTCAACTGTAATCATTAAATAAAATTATGATGCAATACTTTTTCATTGTTTAACTTTGTAGAAATATTTGTTTATATTAGTCCTCTAGATCCAGTGATTATAATTCTTGCATCCATATGCCTGCCCATTTGTTTGTCAGGGCTTGTGAGACAGCTTTTCAATTACTTTTGAAATATAAGGATTTTTTTTTTTACATATAGCAATATAGATAACATTGTCTTAGGATTTCTAAATTCTACTTTACAAGAGAGTAGACTCAACATATAAATAAAACCATAAAACTAGCAAGTTATCTGAAATGTTAAAAATCTTTTTGTCTGAACCAAATTTCACATTTATTGTCTATGTGTAACTTGTACATAGACCATTTATGTATTAATACTGTAGTAACAGTGATTACAAACACATAGACTAAAATGTAGTATGTAGTACTATGTACATCTGTCTTTGATTTGAGTTCTAAACAAAAAAGTGGTACCTATTGGGAAGTTGTGACTTGGGCGGAGGGTGAAATACAGAAGAAATAGCTACACATGTAAAAAAGAAAGATATACAGTACCATATGGATTCAAAGTTGCTCCAAAATCAATGAGACTAAATAACCAAAAAAAGCCATGTTAACCCCAAATATGCAATGACCAGATCAATGATAAAGCACCCTTCCACTTCCAGTTATCTGTAGCTATTTCTTCTATATTTCAACCCCCCCACTCAAGTTACAACTTCCCAACCTCATGATTCTTCTGTCTTTTAGCCCCCCCACCCCCCAACACACACATACCTGATTGATTGTCATGTTATTTCAGGTTCCTATTCAGGTATTATTCCTAAAAACCAAAAAGGGTATACACACTGTGTACTCTCAAAGGAGGGGAACCACTTCATTCAAAAATGGAATTTACAATTTCATCTTAATTTTGAAATTTTCAATTTAATTATTAATTACTGGACTATTAAAACAGTATAGAACCCCTCGGCTACAGACAAAGTACTGTGGTACACATTTCTCTTAATTAATTACTTTTCTTCAACTCAATCATCTTTTTCTCCAGAGCACAAAAAAGAACAGGAAACAACAGAAAAGGAAAGTAACATACATGTAGGCCTATATGTTTTCTGGAAATATACATGATGTGTTAATTCTCACAGCATAGGCCTACATGAATGTGAAGAATTAAATATTATCAATGTTTGAGAGAATTTCCTAGTTGTAATTCTATAGCAGCTACATGGAATATACGTTTACATATATACATTGTACGATACACATACATCATAAAAGTTTCTTTCCTTCCAGCTGGACATTCATGTCATCTCTCTCCAGAACTCAAATATTGTTTACAAAAAAAAAACCAAACAGAGACATAGATAATTTAATTAAATCTCTGCAAAAAACTACACGAATAATTGAACACATATATTATACTTGTAAAATATCTATGTATGAGCTAATTTATTTTCACATCTTTGACAGCTACATGCATGGACGTTCTATGGAACGCTTTCGTGTGGTTTTAAATGGGAAATTATGTTACGATTATTTGTATTTAACCTTCATGATTCGGTTGATGTAAAATACGACGAATGCTATGCTGCAATAATTGCCCCTTGCCGGGGCCCCATCTCTGCATCGGCCGAATATTTGTGTCGATTTCCATGTACAAGATGCTTTTATCGAAAAATGATTACAAAGCATTGTCATTAATGTAAGAATACTTCATTTGCATCAAATGTATCATCTCAAAACAACAATTTGCATACCGCATTAGTGGTTTATCACACGAAACGAAACCGACACGACTGAGAAACACATGTCCATGTTGACATTTCCACGCAGCCTCGTTTTCAAAGAGTTTGGAGAATTTATATTTAGAACTGTGCTAAATTTACACGGGGCTTCCCCAAAATTTCAATGGTCAAAACTGGACATCGTAAGCAGAACTTGACCATCATTATGGTATACAATGACTTTTGGAAGGCCAAAGAACGCATTTAGACTGGTTTCCTTTGCCCGACTATTCACTTTAAGCTATTGTATGTGTTGTGATTTAAATGAACTTGTATTACTTGATGATGAATATCACTTTGTATTACAATGTCCATCTTATGATGTTTTACGCCAAAAGTATATAAAGAAATAGTAATACAGAAGACCAAGTGTTTTTTTAAAGTTAAATTGTTAAGTGTTAACAACGTTAAAGAATTACAAAATTCTGGTAAATTTATCCAAGGATTTACAAGTAGCAACACCAAGGACTTAGATGACCACACTTATAGATCCTTGTGATTTATCTATTTTGCTTTTAAGATAAGGTTAGAAAAGTGAAAAAGATGAGACATTTGCTGAAAATTTAATATCCATGGTATATGTATCACTTTCCGTCTCTTTTGTAATATAAATTGTATATGGACCGTGAACGGTATAAAATGAATTGAAATAACTCCCCGGACCATGACCGTGACTGGGCGATTATATATGTTTATTAATTAGTGTCACCTGATCACACCCAGCGGCAACGGCTAGACAGGAGCTCTGCAATTAACACGTGTCTTACCTGAGTTACGGTCCAGATGTTACCTGACTCACTGTACCGTAACGGGTTGTTAGTATTCCTACGTGTAGAAATTAAATTTAGATCGTGATATACTAGTTAGTTTCAATTGACCGCATTGTAATGGAGTATCTTAGGATTTGTAAGTAGATACATACGTCCTTGATATATAATCCAAGTAAAAGATATTCGTAAAATTAATGATACCGAAAATAGTTCATGAAATACAGAGATATCGCATTTGTTTTACATTTGTACTAGTGTAAATGTGATATTTGATAAATACGTATTTTTAGGAAAAGATGACATATACCTACAGAACAATCGGTTAAGCCTCAGACTACAGTTACAGTACATGTACAAATTAAATGTACAGTAACTTCTGGGTCCCGAGTCCGTGATTTTAAAATTATTAGAAAACCTGCAACCTGTTACATATTCTATATAATTAAAGTTTCAAATGTTTTGGAACATACAGTGAAATAGGTTAAGTGCTACACCGGCAGTTGACTCCATTTTTAGTTTTTACTTAGAAGTACTTCCGGTTGACGAAACGCAAACGCACGCAAACGCAAACGGACGAAAACGAATTAAAATAAAAAGCTCAAACGCAAACGAACGCAAACGAACGCGAGCGAACGAAAACGAATCCGGAAGCGCAAACGCAAACGAAAAACGACAAACGAAAGGAAACGCAAACGAAACTAAACGAAAGGAACGCAAACGCGTTTGAGGGAATGTTGCTCGCATTAAGTACTGTATATAAGACATTGTCGAAGCAAACAATTAAAACAAAATTTTCAGAAATTTTGTGACCTGAAAAACAAGCTTACCGTAAGTTATTTTCCATTCGTTGGGGATGCGCGGTCGATTGGTATTTTAGGCCTATTAAAACCACATATATATATTATTTCCCTACACTTCAAGATACAACATTCGCAGGCATTATACACGTTTATCTTATATCACGTAATGAACTCGTTTCCATTTTCAACCATTTTAGAATGCATTGCTTTAATTACTAGTATATATTTATTAATTTTATATTCTAGATAGAGATCATTTAATACATTAGGAAAACTCGCTTATTTAATTATATGCATAACTCGTAAGGTGTATACATTTCATTCCACATTTTAACAAAATATAAACAATTCAGATTTTAACTAATTTATTGATATGCCATGCCTTGGTCCATAATGCATTTTGGTCGACTTGAGTGTGTATTTTGGAGACGAACACCTTCTAAGGAAACATATTTGAACTAAGCGTTGTATCCTTTCTTTCTTATATGATAATGTATAACTAATACTTAAGTTCATATGAATTACAGAATATATTGCAGCATAACTATCCTTATAGTGGAGCGGGTAAGTTAGATTTTTGGCAAAGTAGTTCAAAGCTAAAAGAAAGCATGAAACTTTGCATATCGTATCTTTAGGACATAAGGTTTCAGGAAAAAATGGACCCTAAAAATTCACGGCCCCTCGCGGCCGCCATATTGCTTTTCCAAATGGTCGTCAAAAACCACCTTCTGCGACCCATGTCTCGCGTTATATACCAGCTAGAGCAAAATTTTAACTGTCTACACCCATCTTATTGACAATTAGGAACATTCTAAGAATTTTAAATTTCATATAGGAAGACCGCCATTTTGTATTTCAAGATGGCTGCCAACTTTGCGAGCTATATCTGTATATAATACATCTAATGGCTAAGCTTACTTTATGCAAATAAACACATGCAAATATAGTGAGAGTATTTATAGTTTTTGTAGTGTTTGATAAATCCAAAATGACCGCCATTTTAAAGTCCAAGATGATTAAAGTTGTCTCCGTATTTCACTCTGTAAGATAAGTAAAAGCTAAAATGTTGATATATATGAGATGCCTTGAATGATCTTGGATTAAATCCCTGAATTGCAACTCTATAGGCGCCATCAGATGTGCTTCATCGAGTACTCAATCGGAACATCTTCAACGTCACAAATCAGCAGTAATTGGCCAATTCTCTTTCCATCTGTGGATAACACCCAGTTCATACCTTGTCCCTTCTACTGCGATCAGTCGGGCGCCTCCTCTCCTGTTTTGACAGTACATCTACAGCTGATTTCGTCTCACTGCCCATTACTTCCAATGTTGGAAATAGCTCTTAGGTTGAACATGCAGGTAACAGGAACACCAATTCCGACATTCTAGGGTATTGATATCTTCTACCAATCCTTTTTTTTACTTCGGCTTCAAATCCCTCCTCAAAGTGTAACTCTGATGAAACTGTCAAGTTATCCATACCCACGCGCAAGAGTAATCGTGATATAATCAGCAGATACACTAACGGTCCTACTTTTTGTCACATAACGATGTCAACCTAACCTAAAGTCGGCAAGGTTCCCGATGACAATAACAATTAATTAGTTTTCAGACTATGAGGTTCCCAATCTTCATTATACTCTCTATAATCTCCACATTTTGCACTTTTGTTTTAATGACCTTTTATACATTCTCTTTGAAGACTTTCAGTTCTCTTGTTCTCAATGGCTGCTATTTATTTTCACCCAATCCTTGGTGCCGTATGCATGTAGATTTAGTTTGCATCATATCTGTTCTTAATTCAACACCATCATCTGTCTTACCTTAGCCATCTTTATCTCCTAAGCCTGCATGAGACTTGCTAGTTCTAGCTCGGAAGCACAGCTAATATTTGTAAAAAATTGTCATATAGGTACGTATGACTATCTTCGCAAGGAATTGTTTGTGGTTAGTTTCTATGGCCGCTACTGTCAAATTGACAAACAAGGTGTCATGTCAGACCCGGTAGACATCCAAGCTTTGACGGCAAAACCTTGCTATGAATTTACTGTTTTGTTTTTGTTCATGCAGGATTGCATCGAACCAATTTTCCTGACATTCTATCTGATTATCATAGAGGTAATATCTTCCCTGGTTGAGATGCGGTTGACGGCCAGACATGAACGTGGTTATGCAATAGAGTGCGGCCATCTCATCCATGAAACCTTCTTTGGTAGACGAATCCAAAATGATCTTGCATTAAGTTCTTCTGTTTGAAGGCCTGATATTAAGGTGAATCTCCATCACGCAAAGTATTTCGGATGCCTGCCAAAGTGATTTCGTTTAGATATTTTCTGATTATTCCCTTGCTGTGATGAAAGATAGTGATGTGGTATTATCCATATGTATTAAACACATATTCGTTAGCCGTCAGGAAGATTCCCATTCTTCCGGCAAATACGATATTCTATTCCACATACAAAAAGGAGTTTATCCGACATCCTATCTCTCTTCCAAATGACATTAAAAAGTTTCCACAGTACCTTTCATAATGTTTGGGTACATCTTGCATTTGTAGATGGTGTAAGGTGTATCAATAGGACATTGTGCTGATGTAGTGCAGATCTCCATAAGGCTAGGCTATTTCCAATTACATTATATAGCTCTTGTAGGACTGTTCTTTCCAGAATGACAAAATATTGCTATCGTGTAAAATTTGATCATAGAACTGCAATTATTTTTTGGCATTAAAATGGGTTTGAGCCATGTTTCCAAGCTGCTTTACTCTGAAAGAGGTAAAGGCCCGCTACCTGTCCGAGATGATGAAATTGTTTAACGTATTCTATTGACCGTAGTTAAAGTCAATAACCGTGTGTTTATAAGGACGACATCGGGAATCAAAAGCGACCCGCTTTATGAACATTACCGTTTGCATTTGATTATCTATTCAGAATAGTTCAGAGAATAATGTCTTATATTTGTAGAAGTTAATATCAAGTTTGTTCGCCATGTTTCCGAAATTATCAGCCAATTTGGTTAATGTATGTACCTTTAATTTAATACAGTCCGACATCTTGAATTTCAGATCGGAGGCCATTTTGAAATTCAAATAGGAATCAAATTATTTTGTATCAAACGTTACAAAATATCAATACTCACTGCATTTGCAGTTTTTTTTTTTTATTTATTTAAAGTAAGCTAAGCCAATTGTTATATTATTATTATATACAGATATAGGTAAATTGGCGGCCATCTTAGAATACAAAATGATGTCTTTTTACATGAAGTTTAACAATACCAGAATGACCTAGAGTAATAATGATAATCAGTTATCAATAATATGGGTGTAGACGTTTAAGAGTGTTAACTTGAATTTTGCAGATAAATAGGGAAACAACATGAATTTATACGGCAATGTTGGAATTCAAAATGGCGGTCATTTTGCAATTAAAATAATTATCATATTATTTATGTATCAAACACTACAAAAGTATTGATACTCTCACTTTGTTTGCAAGTGTTTTTGCTTAAAGTAAGCTTAGCCAATTAGATGAATTTTACACAGATGTAGGTCGCAAAGTTGGCGGCCAACTTGAAATTCTAAATGGCGGTCCTTCTCCATGAAGTTAAACGCTACTATTTTTGTTTGTTTGAGTTTTACGGCCCATCGACAACTAATGTCATTTAGGGCCACAAAACGCTACTAGAAAGTTCCTAAGCATCAATAATATGAGTGCATACGTTTAAAATTTGGGTCTAGCTAATATAAAACGTAAGATATGGGTCGCAGAGGGTGGTTTTTGGCGGCCATTTTTTCAAAACCAATATGGCGGCCGCCAGAGACCGTGAATTTTTGGGGTCCATTTTTTGTCCTAAAGAGGTCATACGCAAAGTTTCATGCTTTCTTCAAAATTTGAACGATTTTCATGCTTAGCCGCTCCGCTATAGTGTCTGAATGATCTTTATATAGCTGTGCATAGAATGTTTCAACCTCTTTTAGAATATGTCTTTGTTCTGTGATAATTGCCCCATGTTCCTTTTCTATTTTACAAATTGTTTTTTTATGAAGTTTTGTGATTCTCATTTGCAAAATTAGCTTGATGGTTTTTCTCCCTCTTCTAACAATTGTGCTTTTGATCTAATCATTTCCCCATGCATTTTCACTTTTCTTAAGTCTTTAATTTCCAAGTGTCAGTTTTCTCTTAAGCGTCTATTTCTGATAAAATCTGTTTTTCTTTGGTGTCTCTTTCTTTTTTCAGGTAAGACGAATATGTTATCGTTATTCCTCTTATTTTCATCAAAAGTGTGTCAAGGAATAATTGATCATTAATTACTAGCAATGGATCTTCATTTGAAATATTGTTAATGCTGTTGCTATATGTAAGAGATGTTTATTGTTGTTTAACTCTAGTGATTGTATCTTTAATTTTCTTAACATATCTTTATCATAAAATAAACTATTGTTAAGTTTCCACAGACCTCTTCCTTTGACAAAATTTGTTGTTTTTATTTCTAAAGATATAATTGAATGATCACTTTTGTATCCTGTGTGTATATCTGCTCTCTCTGTTTGGTTTAGTAAGTTTTCTGAGATGAGAAAAAAATCCAGTCTAGTTTGTGTTATAGGGTTTTTCCTCCTCCATGTGTATCTTCTATGTGTAGGGTGGGAAGTACGGAAAGCATCATGCAAATTATTGTCTTCTATTAGTTTAAGGAGTGTGTTACGTGATTATTGAATTTGTTAAGAATTTCTTGTAAGGAGTTAAAAAAGTAGGGTCATCATTATTTGAACCATATATATTTCTAAGAGTATATCTATTTTTTCAATAGTTAGATCAACTGTTATCAAGTTACCCTGATTATCTTTTTGTGATTCATGTATTTTGAATTAAAAGTTATTTCGAAATAGTATACAAACACCCCTGGCATTTGAACGGTAGGAACTAAAAAGGCACTGGAATCCATATAGGGATTGGATTGCGCTTTTATGTTAACCATGCTTGTATGGAGCAATTCCTCTAAGAATATATTCTATGGGGCGCGTTAGCGCCCCATATTGAATATATTCTTAGAGGAATTGCTCCATACAAGCATGGTTAAACATAAAAGAGCAATCCAATCCCTATATTTACACTCACACGACTTTTTATTTATACTTTATGCAATGAAATTGTCATTTGAAAGTAACGTAATTTTTCAATAAAAGTCGGTCAAAAGTGGGAGGAGCTTACTCAATTGAACAGCGAATTATGACGCTTCACGTAAGATAGAATTATTCATCCGCGACGACAAAAAAGTTCAATATTTTAGTGTTAAATAAACATGACAAACAAAGTAATTTATGAGATAATTTTATTTAATCAGATCAGATTTTTAAATATATATTCAATTTTGCTAAAAGTTAATATATAGCGTAATAACAAAGTATTTGTACTCGGCCACATGTGTGAACTCGGTGACCGATGTGCAGCAAGGCGAAGCTGACGCACGCTTACACACTGGAGTTTGCCCAAGTTGTCAAAAACCGGTTTTCAAGTAGCTCAATGTGTTTGAGATTGTCGTCTGACTTCACGACATTACATCCTTGGAAGCCATGTGATTATATAATCTACGCTTAGGTCCATCGCCATCGATAGATTGAATAACTTCACTTGTGTTCGATGGATACAATGTAGCTGTGTTGACGCGTAACTTTCAACACGTGGATTACTAGCGGTGCATGTTTTTATAAAACACACGATTAAATTCTCAAAGAACAGAGACAAGAGGATATGTTTATAACTGACCTCTGTCAGAGGGTCTCACGCCCGTCCACCCAAAAGACTTGATCGTAGGACGAACATAGACACAGATGTAATGTTTACATTTGACATCCATCATTTTTAACAAAAGTGAAAGCACTGCACGTCGCCCCGGTCGGGATAGTTTTTCCCGTTTCTTTATACAATTGTTAATTTAAAAAATGTTTGTATCATGTATAAATATAAAACATATATGTATTGTTCATATATTTCCAAATTTCTATGAAAAAAACAATATACACGTAATGTTGCGTCAAAATGTAAACAAAGCCATGTGTTTCTTTTAAAAAAAGTAGCCCCTGTACGTTGCATAGAAAATTTTTATACTCAAGTTCATAGTTCAATGTTACCATGCAGTTATGGTAAACAAAATCGGCTAGTATTATCGTATAGTGACCAAGTCTAGCAAGTGTAAATATATTTCTCTGTGATTTATTTTCTCTTGTTCTACAGTTAAGTGAGTGTCTTGTAAACACAAAATATTGCAATTACTATTATTTGATTTTAAATAATTGAGCATATCATAGCGTTTTTCTGTTACACCTAAAACCTGGCAGTTCGCAGATACTATGTGAATTCTTTCTGACATAATGATAAAAAATACATTTTTATACAAGTAGTACTGAATTCTTACTTTCAATAATGTTTGATATTGGACAAAAATAAAGATTTTTCAAACTTTGGCACTGGCTGCTTATTTTTACATATATAAACATACAACATTGACAAGTAAAACATATAATAGTAATAACAAACATACATGAAGAGAAAAAACAATATCAATAATTACACTGATCAGAGTTTTTCCACTTGAACAATCAAAAATATTTCGATCTTTTATGACACGAGTTATAAAGAGAAGAAATACATTATGAAATAAAAGACTGCTAGAGAATAATTTATCATTTACAGTATTGTGGTTAAATATAACTTTAAAATCTTCATCTTAAATGCAGTCTCAATTGTTCACCTGTATCATATCCGTCTCAATCAATTAGATTGCAATATGTATGTATATTGATATTTAACACTATTATGTTTAATCTAAAACAGGCAGTAAACTTAGGACTAATGCATTAACAAAGCGCTGTTACAAAGTACTACACGACATATTACGAAATTAAACATTTATTGCAAGTAATATTTTTAAAAAAACTATTTACACTGCAATGCAAGACAATAATTACTTACATAATATATAATAATAATAATAAAAATACTGTTAGAGGTATCTTCATGATTCCAACTGTTCCGAAATCAGAATGATTTTTTTAGTGTTCCAGCAAAATTAATGTATTTTATTTTTCTTACTTTTTGAGAAAATCAACTTTTTATGTCGATGAAAAAAATCCACCTGGAAGGTCTTTATCACTACGGTGTTGATTCCGGTTGAAAACAAGCGTTCTGACGCCCTTCGAATTTGCGAATTCAAACTCAACAAAAGTAGCGGAATAATATCAATAAACCAGATATTTTCAACACTAAATATCGAGATTAATCAGGCATAGAACTCGATACCAGGTAATAAGAATTTCCTGTAACAGTTGCGATATGAAAATATTGCGATGTGAGTAAATAAATGATTAATTTCTTTATTCTGATTACCATTTCTAAATTTGACGATTTGATCCCGAACATTCCAATGACGTCACTTTTTAGTCCTCTATGAGCCCGGGTGATTCGACCTTGCAAGCTGACGTTTTGAAGGATTGAATAAGCACTCATTTGCGGTATTATGGTGACAATTTGCACTCATATACAGCTTAACATAGTTTAAAATAATGGTGTTACTTTATCTTGGAACATTTCATTATTTAAACGTCACTTTGACAAAAAGAAACAGTAGGCATACGTAGGCTACAATGTAAATCTTACAGCGTTTGTGGATACAAGGCTTCGTTTAGTAGATGAATTACATGAAATATTGCACAAAAAACATCATTAACATGCTTCTGACACATATAATTAATGCGTTGAATTGAATATATTTGACATTGTGTGTAAAAAATCTATTTTGGTCTTTCGCCGTCGAAAATCGATGAACCGCGGTACCACTGGGTTGCGAGCAGCTATCGTGATTTTTTCGTGTTTATTTGTTCTTATTCATTAAAAAAGCGATCTTTGATTATCTCTGAGTCCAAAAGGTTTCGGCTATAGCATTCATTTCTTTATATTTGAGTTGAATGCATCAAATCGGATCTGTTCTCTACATCGACTGTACATTGTATAACATTTGGCCTACTATACCTGTACCTGCAGTTATCGTGATTTTTTTCATGCAACTTAGTAGAATTTTACGATGCATACGCAGTAGAAAGATATAATCTAAAAAAGATTGTATTGTACAATTTCTCAATGCATAATATAACGTTGATATTCCATGGTATAAAATGAAAACTGTCGTTTTCTCCGTATCAACGTAACACGAGCGTGTGCTTCGTCTCGGCGAATCTAGCTCATTCCTCTCAGGGGGTGTCTTCAACGACGTTCGAGCATATCAGAAAAAAATCAATAAAATAACAAAGATTATCGTATACCAGGTATATTAAAGAACAACAAAAAACTTTGTGATTTGTTATCAATGTGTTATTATCCTTTTTTCACTTTTCTTCATGCTGAAACAACAGCTACATGCACATTACATTTACATTTTTTTTTAAATTTTTCCTATAAGGAAATACTCTATATCATACAACAATGTTATCTGCTTCTTATAAAAAAATCACTGTATATAAAAAAGAAGAAATCTGGTTTAGTGTTAACGTTCAGATCTTCTGATCTTTCTATTCTCACCACCGGCGGCAATTTTTTTTTCGTTTTTTTTAATATATCATGCAAACATGCCTATTCAAACTATTCACAATATCTGGCGAGGGCTACATGTACATGTAGCTCTATTACTACAGAATAAATAATATATCTGAGGATTTACATCGGATATATACATGGTCAGTATCTTACAGTAGCTAGGCCAAGGACGTGTCCTTGAATAGGCCTGTTAGTTTTATTTTGGTGTTGACACGGAAAGACACTTGAAGCTCTGAGATATAAACTGTTTGAAACTGCGATTTTGAGGGACGACTTCCCCGTGAAGGAAGGTTACTTAAGGAAACGTCGCGAGGCGAGAACAACCGGGGCATCCCCCGCCAGTAACAAACTAGCTAAAGACTGCTTCGTCCTTGTCCGTGCCTTCGAAGGTGAATACACTGAAGATCTTAGTGAAACCGTGCCTTGTAATTATAACAATAATAATAAAATACTTTTGTGGGATAGATTAATGTTTCAATAACGTTATATCTTTGTTTTTATTATGACAATGTGATATCAAGACTGGCAGAAAACTCTTTAAGATGCGTAAACAGAGGCCAAAAACACATAAAAGCATCGTACAAGACTGTCACTCGGTTTCATCTCTTGAAGCCTTATTTACTAGCATTAAGACATGGTATTATCTTGTCTATGACTGATAAGACAATAATCTAGCTGAAGTAACCAAGATGAAAAAAAATCACATTTCTACAGTTAAACATGTAAAAAATACTTACCAATTAAATATAATCTTCATGTTTTACCTCGTATTTACCTTAGAAGTTAAAAACCGGAAATAGTCGTATTTGTCTAATATTGAGTGATGGTAACGGAAGTAGCTGATAATACGAAGAAAATAAGTCTACTTAGGCTGTAAGCCCTGATTATGTACTGACATGGTAAAAACAATTTATGAGCTTATAAACAACAAATGATTATTTGCTTAAAATAATTTGGACATTTAAAAAATGAATTAGTCTTGAATAAATTTGCCATTTATCTCACTATGCTGGTAGTAATGGAGAGAACCATTTATGACCTTTTTCCGGATATGCTTAATATTATATTCTATTGTGTTGTACCAGAGTAACAAAATTACACTAGTGCTCTTTTATAGGGAGTTTATTAAGAATTGCTTCTATCCTAACTAGGCGTTCATCTGTCGTATTGCGGTTTTCAGTTTCTGTAGTTTCAGAAGTTTCAGGAGTTTCATAAGATTTGTGTGTATAGAAATCAAGAGGTTTTTGTCGTTTTTATTTATTTATTTGTTTGCTTTGCTTTTTTTCCGAGACATTGTGGTTGGGACTTTCGTCTTCTGCATGACTTTTACTTAGATTCTCTCATTCGTTTTGCTGGATCCTCCCCTCCCGGCATATTGGTTGTTTACTTTTGTGACAAGTTCACTTATACAATGTACATGCGCGTGTATAACATAAACACGTGTAACCGCGAGTGTCGATACTGGAATGTTGACCGGTTTACCTGTCGTTGTTTCATATGTATACAGGTGAAGCCTAAATATGCTTGATAAGTCAAGCGGAACGGCTAGTTACACTTTCAGAGTTCTTTTACATATTTGGAGTTCTGATGATTAGTCAAATGGTAGTTTTTTGCTCCTTTTGGACATCAAATATTGCTCATGTGCAGGTTACATTCACGTAGTGATAGGTTTTTGAGTTCACACTTCGTTGGAAATTGGTTCAAATCACACAAATTTATGGAGCATACCTGAAGTGGTCTACCTAGTAAGCCGCCATTCTCTTCTCCATCTGTTTACTCACATGGGACATCTGAAAGTGCAGTCGTAAATTAGTACTAGTAATTTCATTCAGTATTCAGTATGTAATATCGCTAAAACTATATACAAATACCTAAAAAATGAAATTACCCATCAATTAATAATTTTACAATACATAATTTTGTCATGAGTCAAGGGAAAGACTACACCGTGATACGAGATTCTATGCTTGTTAAAATGACAATTAATATGATGTCACTTTTAAGCGGAACGTTTCATCCAACGGAAGGCTAATCACCGTTGTCAAGTTAGAAAAAGTTCCGTCAAATCTGGATCTTATTCACGTGATCATTGGCGGCGGAAAAAGCATTTGTATTGACGCTTTGTCCGTCAGTAGTAATCCGTCAGAATGTGGGACAGTTACAGGATAACAAAATCTAGATCATCTCCATTTCCAAGTTCTGCTATCTCATTGGATATTTGCATTAAATTTGCAGGTCATATGTATGGAAAACCAATGATAAGTATGTCAAAGCGAAACCATGTTATTTTAAAGCAAAACGACAAGCGTCTTTGACAGTACTGAACTTGTTCATTTTCTAAAAGGTTTAGTAAAGCGACACCCGTTTGACAGTGCTGTAACTTGCTTTCAGCTAGTGCTAGTAAGTGCTAGTATGCTACATTACACACCCAGTTTGTGAAGTATTATCTAGACAACAAGAATGATTTGTTGCCCAGATAATACTTCACATGTACTGCAATTTAGTAAACGCAATAACCGAATGCAAAACTATGATAGACAAATACGCGTTTGGTCGGAAGCAATTACACATTGGGCATAAAATACATAATAGTTACATATAAAAACACTTATATGGTAGTATTAACAGCGAACATAGTGTTAAGAAATAAAAAAAGAATGGCATCTAAACATTATGATTAACGAAGTAAGACAGATAAATTAAGCAGTCAAAAATAATGAATCTGCTGGTTTATAATATATAAAGGAACAAATGGTCGTCAGTTGATTTACATCAGAGGACATTTAATGAGAAATGAAATATATATGTGACTGTGTTGCATTATTTTAGCTGCTACAATCAAGACAATACGTACTGAAATGTAGAATAAAATACATCAATAAATTGAGTAACTAATGACACGATAAAGGACTTAAGATCATTACAAATATCTTCACATTATCCTACAATGGAATTATGAGATATAGTTGTAAAGATATTTAAGTACACTTAAAGCACGGTGGGCTTTTACTTGTTAGAAGTCAAACGTGCACTAAACGACAAATTCAAAAGTTCCAGAAAAAAATATCCCTGTTACATTCAAAACTCTGTCTTTGATACTTTCTATCTGGTTTATATAATATATATTTGTATTTTGGTTTTAAACTTACGCAATGGATAACTTCTTCTCAGAACTTTTATTTGAAATAACCACATATACAAGTTATGATAATAAATCAAGCTTGATTTGTGTGAAGTAAAAAACAAAAAAAATGTACAATAGTTTGGTCACTTGCGGAAACCGATATCAACAGCCAAATTGTAATAACCAAACAGTACATGTCTAAAGAACTCCATGTCTTAATTAGTAACATTACTGGTAAATACCACTTTTGATTCAGATAATTATTTGATAGAAATGAACAATAATAATTCGGTTCCAAGTAAGATTTGAGAGTTAGGTATTTATATATAAGTAACGTTATAATTATATACATTAATGCGTACATTTCGCACTAATTCGATCGTTTTATGTGCTAATACGCGTCGTTGCTTGATGAGGTTCATTTTCAGGAGAGGTTTTTCTTAAAATACACTAATAATTATAAATCCATGTTTTAACTATAAGTGTATATCCTTGGGGCCACAACTGTGTCACATCCTCAATTGAGACCTATGTCTCCGATGATGGTTATTTCGGGAATGGTTTAGTCATTTGGAAGTAATACTCATTATACACCAAATAACGGAATGCATACATCTTAAAGAATCCATGGAAACGAATTTCGAACTTGATTAATTTACTACGATAATTATGTAAGAATGGCCGGGGTATGAACAGAGCCCAGAAGGTGAACCAAGTACACCAGTGCTTTCATGTATAACACGCATATCAAGTCTGAGAGTTTCACAATGGAACACCTGTACATCCATACCCAACGTATACCGTAGTCCTCTTCTGTGCATTATCCGATTTCTGAAATATATAAGACATCGCAGAAGCAAACAATTAAAACAAATAGGGAAGTGTGATAAGTTCAGAGATTATGTAACCTGAAAAAAGCGCTTAGCGGAAGTTATTATTCATTCGAGGAGGGATGCGGTCAATTTGTATTTTAGGCCAAAAATCGCATATACATTATTTCCCTACACTTACAGATACAACATTCGCAGGCATTAGACACGTTTATCTTTTATCATATAATAAACACGTTTCCATTTTCAAATATTTTAGAATACATTGCTTTAAAGATTTTCCACCGCTGGCGAATGGTATCTTCTCACTATCAAAACAGGTGCAGAGAAATTGGTATTTTTCTTCAGTAACAAAAGTTACTTTCTTTACACAATTACCACCATTGAAAAATTGAGATTCCAATTTTACTTAGAAATATTAAAGAAATATTAAAAATAATTAATTGCGTCCCGAAAAATTCCGTCGCACTTTGTCCTATATGAAATTAAGTACTGATTGTGTATGCATCAAAAGTAAAACGAACTATTTCATATGCATTTTTTGTTAATATGACACATATATACACGATTATACATCAGTTATTGTTCAAATGATGGGCATCTTTTATGCTATGTTGGTGGCGGAGCATCTTTAATTAATAGTATATATTTATTAATCTCATATTTTATGATTTTTAATAAATGAGGAAAACTCGCTTATTGAAATGTATGCATACCTCGTAAGATGTATACACTTCATTCCAGATTTTAACAAAATATAAACAAATCAGATTTTAACTGATTTGTTGTAAGGCTATGCCTTGGTCCAGAATGATTGATGGCCGACTTGAGTGTGTAATTCGGAGACGAACAGCTATAAGGAAACATATCTGACATAAGTGTTGTATCCTTTCTTTCTTCATTGATAATGTAAAACTAATACTTCAGTTCACATACATTACAGAACATGTGGCGGCATTTAAGTATCCTTAATAAATACAAACAAACAAACAGCGTCTAAAATTGATCAACATGGCTATTTCGTATCAGATGATAGTTGATATACTCTGGTTAATTACAAGAGGGCAGATATAGACGTGGTCATGGAATGATTTGTCAGCGATATTTCATATTTTATAGTTGATAACAGCAAATTCCACCATGATATAAGCAGTGCAAAACTGGTACATCATCAGCACTTACTTCCGTCCAGGTAACACTAATGTCACTTGAACGGATGGGATACCCATGTGAACAACTTGTATAATTGTTTGTGGATCCTATTTAATCATATTTTGAAACCATTTACATTTATTACATAGCCAAGAATGAATAAGAGAAGAATGATAAATCATCTTGATAACTCGTACAATGAGTTATCGTTGATCATTTCATCTGAACAGTATCATAAAAACAAAATAATTTAACCACTTTAAGATATATATAATATAGATTTGTCAACGAAACAAACTGAACTATAGATGTCCATCTCTGGTGTCTGATGATAAAGCTTGATCTCGATATCAATATAGAATGAAGGAAAAATAATGTCAGTCGACTTAAATCCGACACGGCAATATATAAACACTGAGGGATTCCTAAAACTTTATATGTGATTATTATAATCGTTCTCTTCTATTTACGGGTTCTATTAAAATACGTATTGGTGTAGAGTATAGTTTGTGCACACAGTGCTGTAACTTGCGTTCAACTAAGTGCTAGGATGCTACATTACACACTCAAGTTGTGAAGTTAATATTAAAACAATACTTTTTTGTTGTTCCGATGTACGGCAATTTGGAAACCGTAATAACCGAATGCCAATCTAGAATAGACAAAGTCGTGTGTGGTTGAAAGCATGTACAGATTTTGGCAAAATAAAATAAACCGCTATATATGAATACACTAATGTTAATTGACATAATATGACACAAATAGAGGCATGGAATATATGATTACGTTGTAGTAATTTAGCTGCTAAAATATGAAGTCATTGCTTCAAAAATGTAGAATAAAATGTATCATTAAATTTAGTAACTGATAGTGCGAAACGCGGAAATGATTTTTGTTAATAAATGAAGAAAAATCATTTCACACAGCAACACCTCCTGAGATGAGTACATTCCGTTTTATGAAAACGTATCTATTATAAGTTTTAAGTAAAATCTATCATTTTCTATATAATTCTACTTAATCTATTAGATTGAAAAAAACTGAAGAAATAACATGTTGCTTGATTTGTAGTTAGGTCATGCCTTGGTCCTGGTTTCATTTTGTTTGATTTAAGAGTGTAATTTCCTTTTCTTCCTAAATTCGACAAGGATTGATATAAAGTGTTTTGCAGATAATATGTTTATAAGACAGGAATATATGAAGGCTGTTATTATCTGCATCATTGTTTTAACTATTTTTATAGACTTTATATTAAACATTTGTAGCATTAAGCACTTTACTTTGTAAACGTGGACTTGCAATTGTATCAAGTCAACATGTAAAAAAACGGCAAATGTATAAGCTCCAGACTAAACGATCCGTGTTACATGTTTGTACATACGGAGCAATAATTTTTTTTTTTTTCTTTAACATACGCAATAGATCACTTGTTATCATTACTTTTATTTGAGGTAACCAGATATAGACAGTTATGATAGCAAAACCAGTTTCAACGGTCACAACCGTGTGATATTCTAAATAAAGACCAATATATTCGATGATGGTTATATCCGGAATGATTTAGCTATGTCGAAGTAATGCACACTATGCACCAAGTAACGGAAGACATACATCTTGAAGAATTCCTGGAAATTTGTCATTGAAATCGAATTTCTTTCTTAATTTAGCAATTCTATAGAAGAAGGAACGCGGTACGATCAGAGCCCAGAGGGTAAACCAAGCAAAGCAGTGTATCATGTATAACACGCTAGTCCATTCTGATATTTTCACTGTCTATGGAACAAATGCACGATGATACCCAATGCATACAGTGCAGTATTTAACTTATCTCTATTATTCAATTTCTGAAATATAAAAGACATTCTGTCATAAGTGATGCTTATTAATTCAGATAAATTAATTACCGTAAAATGTGTTGGTTGTAATTTCAGTTTGGAACAGATACATTCACAAAAATGAGTCTACAGAGATCTGTTATCAAGCCATATGAACATAACATTTTAGTTGAATTTTTATAATGAGGACATCAAATGCTCTGAAAGGATGTTTAATAAAGATATTTCAGTCTGGTGAGGGTATGTTGAATGATGGCCTACAAGTTTATTGTGTGATGGCTGATGTAATAAGTGTATGTTTACAGTCAAGTAATTATGACTGATGAGAAGGAAAATCTATAGTGTGATGAAGGCATACATTTACACTCTGATGACTGATGTCTCAGTAATGATGGGAACATAATATTGCAGTGTGATGACTGCTTAGGGCATATGTTTACAGGGTAATGATTGATGAGGGCATAAGTTTACAGAGTGATGATTGATGAGGGCATAAGTTAACAGTGTGATGATTAATGAGGGCATAAGTTTACAGTGTGATGACAGATGAGGACATACGTTTATTGTGTGATGACTGATGAGGGCACAAGTTTTCAGTGTGATGACTGATGAGGGCATATGTGTATAGTGTGATGCCTTTTTATATTTATATCAGCTGAATAAAAGTTGACAAAAGAATTTCTATTGATGCAGTTTTGTTTCTGTATCTGCCCTTTCCCTCAAATCCATTTACATATAGTATATATTATATGGTTTGGTGAAAGAAATAAACTGTATTTTTGGTGTCAAGCAAGGTCACAGAGAAGTTCACATATTATAGTGACAATATAATTATTTCTATTTGAAAGAGGAGGCAGTAGAAATATAAGTAATAATAAGCTGTTGCTAAGGAATAAATAGTGTTGCTAGGGACATTTTCAATGACAAATGGTTCTAAACTTTCACTTTTTATATAATTTATTAATTTAAAGCATACTCAATAAGCTTCCAGCAGTGATATTTTATTTTTTGAATGAAACAAATACAACATTGAAAGAATAAAAAAAAACAGAAATGACCCTATTTTTCTAGTAAAAATGTGCAAAAATGACCAAATTTCATTCATCCAATAAGAAAACAGATTGATTTTTCTACCCAATTTTATTTTTTCTTTCATTACTTAAACATCCATTAATGATCCCCAGTAATATAAATTGCATGGCAAATGTACGGATTTTCCATAATTTTTCAACAAAAAGATACACATTTTTCGTCAATTTTGGGAAGTCAGGGATGTGGCATTTTACTGTTACCATAGCAACCATCCTATAATTTTGGATTGTTTATTGATGATTTATTTTAATCAAATATACTCTTAAGTATATATTTTGAATTTCTATTTATTCACTTTCCACCTAAAGCTTTATGCTTATTGGCACGACCTCTTAATATTTTTTCCTTTTTAATTTTCATACTTGTATTTATATAATATCCGATATGACAGAGACACAAGACAGGGTAAAAAATCATTATTTCCGTAAATTCATCATTGTATTATAAAGAATTATACATATGTATCTGTCCTTTTGGATTGGTATTGATTGTGATGTCATGTGTATGTAAGTTTTAGATCAATTCTGCTATTTTGCTCACAAAATAGTGATATCACAACTGATACCTTCCCGCAATGGGGATAACTCTGATATGCTAAGACAAAACAGTGAAAACAATTAAGAACATTTATTTGAAAATAGAGAAAATACTTTATTCCATAACATTCCAAACTATAACAGTATGCTCGCTCTCAAAGTCAGAGAACATCGAATATACGTTGCGCTCACCACTCCTCACCTCAAACTTAAAAGATAATGTCCTCATCAGTTTCTCACACTGTAAATGTATGCCTTCATCAGTCCTCTTACTGTAAATGTATAATATATTGCCAGCATCAGTCCTTAAAAATGTAAATCTATAAGATAATGTCAAATTCGGTCATCTTACTGTAAATTTATAAGATATTGCCCTCATCAGACCTAAAAATGTAAATCTATAAGATAATGTCCTCATCAGTCTTCTTTCTGTATATTTATAAGATATTGTCCTCATCAGTCCTCACACTGTCAATTTATACCTTCATCAGTCCTCTTACTGTAAATGTATAAGATATTGCAAGCATCAGTCCTAAAACTGTAAATCTATAAGATAATGCCCTCATCAGACATAAAAATGTAAATATATAAGATAATGTCCTCATCAGTCCTCACACTGTAAATGTATGCCCTCATCAGTCCTCTTACTGTAATTTTATAAGATAATGACATCATCAGTCCTAAAACTGTAAATCTATAAAATAATGTCCAATTCAGTCCTCTTACTGTAAATTTATAAGATAATGCCCTCATCAGGCTTTAAAGTGTAATTCTATAAGATAATTTCCTCATCAGTTCTCCTTCTGTAAATTTATAAGATAATTCCCTCATCAGTCCTCAAACTGTAGATTTATGACCTCATCAGTCTTCAAACTGTATTATTATAAGATGATGGCTTTATCATTCTTCACACTGTAAATTTATAAGATAATGTCCTCATCAGTCCACTTATTTCAAATTTAAAAGGTAATGCCCTCATCAGATCTTAAACTGTCAATCTATAAGAAAATGTCCTCTTCAGTCATTTAAGTGTAAATTTAGAAGATAATCCCCTGATTAGTCCTCACACTGTAAATTTATAAGATAATGCCCTTATCAGTCATAAAACTGTAAAACTTATAAAATTATGTATATTGTCCTTATCTTATCAGTCCTAACACTGCAAATGTATGCCCTCATCAATCTTCTTTATGTATTTTAATAAGATAATGCCCTCATCAATCCTAAAAACTGTAAGTTTATAAAATATGATTTCATCAGTCATCACACTACAAACGTATGCCCTCATTAGTCATCATACTGTATACTTGTATGCAACCATTCAATATACCCTCACCAGACTGAAATATCGTCATTAAACATCCTTTCACAACATTTCAAGTTGTAAAATCAGCTAAAATGCTTTATTCATTTCACTTCATTTGTGAAAGTATTCGTTCCAAAGCTTACATTCATCTTACACACAGTCACTTTAAGCTGATTAATTTATCTGAATTGATAAAGATAGCTTTGGCCTTTTGATATCACACACTTCACCAATTTACAATTTACCATTTTAGAATACATTTCTTAAATTAATAGTATACATAGTATATATTTATTAATTTTATATTCTAGATAGAGATTATTTAATAAAAGAGGAAACTCACTGAATCTAACAAAATATAAACAATTAAGATTTTAACTGATTTGTTGATAGGCTATGCTTCGGTCCAAAATGTATTTTTGTCGACTTGAGTGTGGACATTGGATACGAACACCTTCTAAGGAAACATATTTGAATTAAGCGTTGTATCTTTTCTTTCTTAATTGATAATGTATAACTAATACTTAAGTTCACATGAATTACAGAATCTATTTCAGCATAACTATCCTTAATCAATAAAAGCTAACAAACAGCGTATTAAATTGATCAACAGAGATATTTCGTATAAGATCATAGGTGATATACTCTGATTAATTACAAGAGAGCAGGTATACACGTGGTCATGGAAAGATTTGTCAGCGATATTTCACCATGGTATAAGCAGTGCAAAACCGGTACATCATCATCACTCAATTCCGCCCAGGTAACATTGATGTCACTCAAGCGCATGATATACCCCCCACACTCTCATGTGAACAAGTCGTATAATTGTTTGTGGATCCTCTCTTATATATATTTTGAAACCATTTACATTAATTACATACATATTGAAACACATAGCCAAGAGTGAATAAGAGAAGGGTAATAAATCATCTTGATAACTCGTACAATGAGTTATCGTTGACCATTTCATTGGAACAGTATCATAAAAAAAACAAAATAATTTAACTACTTTAAGATATGTAATATCGATTTGTCAACAAAACAAACCCAAATATAGATGTACATTTCTCGAAAATAAATATATTACATGTATTAATTTCAATCAAATTAATGTTTATATATGTGTTTTCATACTACATTGTAAATCCGACGTTTTGATGGGCAGATTTTTTTCTTCATTCTATGAAGAAAACAAATAAAAGAATGGCAAGCAAACCCGACGTTTTGATTTCGGTACAATAGAGACGTCTGCGTTGCTTATTGAATTGAAAATAAATAATCCATTGGAAATCAATGGAATCGTACGTTAAGCTTATTCTTTTTTATCAATTACTCTGAAAATACTAAGTATAAGCATGCTGCTGTTACTATTCTTTTTATATCAGGGTATAATATAATATAATCATAATATAAACTAAATTCTGTTTGCAAACTGATGTGAGAATCCGCCACGTAGATTTTTTTCTTTCATATCCAGATGTAGTTAAAAAGAAATAGTTACATCAATGCTTTAAAATATATAATCTTCATAATATCAAGAGCTCACATGTTATATGATGTGGTAGGACATGTATAATTATGCAACACTTTTACGATTTTGGTTTCTGATCATTTAATAAAGTATGGCTATAATACATTTGGGGAATTGGATAAAAAAATAATAAATTAGTGGCAATAACATACCACTTAGCCATATAACATTATTTTAATTTCAGGGCATGAGAACCGCGGTATGGAAGAATCGAGTAGATATTGTTAAATTGTTACTGCAACACGGAGAAGATCCAAATAAGGTAAGTTATATTATAAACGTGTGCATTTTATTACAAAACAATTACTGGTTGGGTGATAAGGTTTATGTATCAATAAATCGATGACTTGTAACACGTGTATCCATCATGACCACGCATTATAATAACATAATGGACCTAACATTTTACAGTTTTTCTTCGAAATGATTACACAGCACTATTACTAGTATTATTCACTTTCATATCATAGTGTATGTGTGCTGACTGGTCATTTTTATGCATAAGACAGTGTACACAACGTATGAGATGATCGGAATCTAACATATGGAACATTGGTTATTTGACACATATTATCACATATTATTATTCAGTTTATTTCTGAAACACAGAAACAAGGTGTATCAACAAAGAAAGATAGCCAAACAAACTCATCAATATGATAGTTCAAATGTTTCACCTAAACAGATCTTCAGTCCGCAATCCGAAGTGAAAGACAAGTGCGTCGAATAATCGCATAGTAAACAACTAAAGAATATAAAATGAAATATAAAACATCAATGTAATTTTGGTAATGACACTAAACATATAGAATTTAGCCTTTACATATGGTTTCATTTGTTAAGTTAAAATGTTTTGATATACTACATTGTTTACATATTCACTTTATAAGAACATTTAGAAGTATTTTTCTCTCTTTTTAATTACCTCCCCTTCTTTCTTGTAAGAGAGAAAAATAAATCAAAATTTAACTTTTCAGGAAATTGACATTACTCGATTACACGTTGACTATATAGATACAAAATTAACCGGATATGTAATTTTTTTCGTCAAGTCATCTTCTAGCATATACATAATTTGGATTTGAAAAATATGAACTGATTTTTTTACATTGAATTTGCGAAACAACTTATATCTTATATATCTTATACAAATAGTAGTTTTCAATGGATCGGTTGTGATAAGAGCGTGAGGAGTCACATAGTGGGAGTATCCAAAGAAAACCCATGTTCGGTCAGCTAGGGTATTTAGGGAAGTAACGTTACCAGTACACCACATGATCACCCAATTTGGGCTATCGATAATCTTGGAGTGAATATCTTGTGGTTGTTTAAATCCAACGGAAACTATCAATTTTGTGTATTGGTAGCTAGGTCACTTGTTTTTTTCTCCGGGTTCTTCATTTAGTTTGATTATTTGAACGTCCTATTTATAGTCAGAGTCATAAAGAAACGATGCTGAGTTTGTTCAAATGGATGACCTTGAGTATCATTCAAGGTCATAAGGCGCAAATTGTATAAAATCTTTTAATGACTTATTTGAAGGGTATTATCAAGAGTTAAGTCTACATTGGAGGCACAGAAATATCTTCATTTCTCCTGCAACACTCCTTAATACGTCGCCCACTAGTAAGACTAATAAGTTCAGCAGTCAAAATATTAATTATATAGGCATGTATGTTGATTTACATAAACATGCCTATGTGGTATTAGTCAAGCTGCTAAAATTAAGCAAAAGCTTACGTGATGTAGGATAAAATGCATAATTAACTTATACAAATCGTTTTTAAGGAATCGAATGTAATAAGAGAGTGATGAATCACCAAAGAAAACGTAATCAGGCAGTTTACCCCTTACCTTTCTATTTCCATGCCAGGGATCGGTTCCCTGGCCAGCTAGGGTATAAAAGGAAGTAGCGTTATCACTACACTACATGAAAACTTTTTTTAGGATTTTCAATAATCTTTGAGCGAAAATCCTGTAGTTGTTGTATATTCATCTGACACTTTTAATATTGTGTAATGGTAGCTAGACCAGTTGTTTCTATCCGGGTACACCATTTTGATTGATAATTTGAACGTCATTTTAATAGCCAGGGTCATAGGAAAATGGTGGTGGAAAGCTGGAGACCGAGTATCCGGGGGGAAATCCCACTGACTTGTGGTCAGTACCTGGCAAACTGTCCCACATGATAATCAAACTTGTACCCAGAGTTCAATACAAACCTTATATTGGGTCTTTAGATCTCTTGAATAAATTTTTAAATAACATGTTTTAACGGAATCATCGAGAGTTAAGTCAGCCTTGGAGCGTTAGGGTTAGGATAAAAATAGAAACAGAATACACGGTAAGACTTAGAAAAGCCTAGATAACGACGCTTTGCGAATCATGTCGGTTTTCCGTGTCGACCACCAAAATAAAACAAAATTAAAATAAATCAATATAATTCTTGTAAGGTACTAACCGTGTAATTTGTGCACCCTGCATTAAAAAACAAATGCATATTGACAGTTATTTACGTGGTTTCGCTCCAAACGAGACGCTCTTTGATGTAGAAGGAAGCGTGGAAAATCCATAAGCGCATTCGCAAATGGTACCAGTAATACCAATCAGTGTATAATATAACTGAAACAATATGAAAATACTAAAAAAGCAATAATTACCCTTCAACGAATCACTTTACAATGCATACCATTACTATGATTCAAGAAATAGATGACACCACCATGGTGGGGGTTTTAAAAAAAAGTCTGGCCCTGCAGGTAGAGAGCTAGAATTGTACCTGCTGCCCCTATTGCATGATCGTAAAAGGCGACTCAATTTAGGATCTTATCTTTTCTCTTCTTCCTAACTTACTGTATCTTTCCTAATCCCTCCCTTGGCACCGCCTAACTTTTGGCCCTGAGTTGAGCGTTCGCCCCTGTGAGGAAGGCTCTGGGTTCTGACCCCTTGGCGAGACACACCAAAGTCTTTAAAACTGGTACTTTCTACTTCTGCTTTGCGCTCAGCATACAGGGAGTGGGGACGACTGGTTCGCCCGTTGTCAGTATAATGTGACCGGGTGGGGTCTGTTGCTTGGTGTCTTCGGCGGCAGGCTTCAGTGATATAGCACTATAAAAAGGGTAACAGTTCCACTATACAAGACGACACAACATGAATATACCGCAGTCTCCCAAAACACGCACCACCCACAACATACACGCAACACACCGCATACATAGGAGGCCGTCCTTACATGACCATAGCTGTTAATAGGACGTTAATTTATCAAACAAACAAACAAACTACTAATCGAATAATTTGTGCAGTCAAAAAAGATTAATTTCAATCTATGCTGAGAATGGTTTTACTAGCACGTGTAGAAACATTTCCGTATCAGTGTTAGAGGTATGGAACGACAAGACACATTTGATACATTACGTCAGCTAAATTATTAAATAATAAAAAACAAATGCTAATAATGATAAAAAGAATATACGTTGTACAAAATACCTGAATACATTTGTAATACGTGAAAGTACATCAACTATACATAAACTCGTTATCTTGAAATTCAACGGACCAACGAAAATAATTTGACTCATCTGGAATTCGACTCAATCTTTATGTAATTAATATACGACACCTTAACTCCTCGAGAGCGGTCTCGGAACCGGGCATGCCCATAGCAGTTCGAGCGTAAACTCTTATATCCTTGAACGGGGGTAAACGACACCACAGCATTTCATCGACCCTTTTCAAGTGGAGTTGGATAAAATGCCTTCGTCAAGTCTGTCGCGGTAATGTAAGACCATTGAGCAGTCGTAGAGTGGAATCAACATCCGCATCGGAGATGGTTGGGGCTTGCTATAGCGTCCAACATCGGCAAACACGGTTACAAGACGAAAACCACCGCTTGGTTTTTTTAACTAGGAATGACGGGTTCACGTACTCGACGGACACACCGGTCACCAACATTATCCGGTCGACGAAAGACACATATTGCCTCTTATTCGTCGAATTTAGACTGAAGTTCGTCCAACTGATTTTTGAAGTACTGCGGTACGCGCCCTTTTCGCTGTATGGGCTGGACCGGACCCATATTGACTTTACCTTGTAGAGGAGCGACTGCACCATTAAATCCATGGAAGCTGGGGTTAAACAGCTCGTCAAATTCCGTCAACACGTCAGGGAAATTTCCTTTCATATCTGCGGTCGTGATATCATCGGGGTCGAGTTTAACGTGCTCAGAGTGTCTAATTTTAGCATGCGACATTACGAGTTTCGGAATTTTAGGAGGCTGACTGTCCGGTTTTCCGGGTATGAATGTAGATCGCACCTTGCAAACATTTTCGCTCCTTCCAACAGATTTTGCTTCACTGGTGAGGTTCGGGACTCGAATTTTACCTGCGACACTTGACACAATAGACGGGAACGCCAACGACTCTGACGCGACATGAGGTTCTTTTCCTTCATAATAAACCAGATCGTCAGGGAGTCCACGTTCAACAAATTTACCAGTCCAAATTACGGACTTCGCTGACGATCGGAGAACATGCGCACGTCTTACCTCAAGTCCATCAGCTGGTATACCGGTCGAGCCATACGAACACACTAACGAGTCGCAAATGAGGATTTGTTGTTTGGCCGGTCGGACGGAAACGTCATTTTGTTTCATAAACGGTATACCCGCTAAGACGTCAGAGTCAAGGGTTTCCACTACGATGCCTTCATAGTAAAGATCATGTCCTTCGTGTGAGAATGATAAGCATGTCTCGCCGACCACTTTTAACTGCGACGAACCATCCTCTTGACTGACAGAGTGGGAACTCAATTTTCGCACCTAGCCGCTGAGCACACGAAAGTCGTTTCATGTTCCCTATAGCACCGCTATCGATGGTAAGCCGGACAGTATGGTGTCCATAAAAAACGTCGAGGTACGGGGATTGCCGAATTGCCACGCGATTGACCTTACTACTGTCACTGATCTGCAGGGTGGAATTACAAGGGATGTTGCCAGGGTTTTCAGTTTCCTCGCAATCCGCAACTTGATGAGCCTTGACAGTAAACAGCCTATCATCGAACGGAAGGTAAGGACACTTACTACGGAAATGATTGTTTGGTCTTTCAACTTCCTTACACAGTGGGCACACTCGTTTGGCCTTCGGCGGGGGGTGTTGATCGCGTTTCGGTTTTAGCACATATGCCCTCATTGCACGGGCTTCCTCAGTTGACTGTAGCTCTTCATTGAGGGAATCAAACGCTTCGGATATCTTAGGTTGTATGGATGATAATGTACGTGTACGTAAATCGTTGCCGTAACGATGCTTTACCAATTTTGGCAGAGCAGGGTGTATGAGGCGCAACCATGTGAGAACGATAATCTTATTTGCTGCCAAATAAACTCCAAAGACGTGGAGTTCTTAATGAGTGTGTTTCGCGATATCACTGGGCAATAATTTGCTATTTGGCCGAGAATAAGCTCCAGATGACAACCTTTTGCTCGCGCGTTCGACGTTTTCTGGTATCGGGTGGGCATCATTGGTGAACCCCCTATGTAGTGTTGCTCTAGACTTTTTTTCCCATCTCACACCATCACTCAGGAATAGAGCAAAGTTTGCATCAAATGACAAAGTATATAAAATGTTCTGCTGGCAGTTCTCAAACGAGTTGAACGTCTCGTTTTTACTTAGGCACCACTGTTTCGGTGGACGGTGAGTGCTAATTTTTGTTGCAGTGCTCTATTCACTGTGAAAAAATAAGAAACGACTCCGTTGTGTAATTACCCGTAGAAATGTCACTACGATGTGACCTAATTGTCAATAATCATACCATTGATACCTATAACTCTTCTGTTAGGCGTGTAGTCCGAAATCCGCTGCCACCACGCCAGTAAGTAACAAAAGGAAGCCACAGTTACACGTTGTTTACTTGAGAAAACAGGCGAAAAGAGAGAGGGTGACGTAAAACGTTACAAACGGATACGGAACCTGTAAACTATATCCGGAATACAATTAAAGCGTTATATATCTACTGGCGAATGATTTCTTGTTAGGTCACGCCTTTGTCAAGGATGCAGTTTGTTCGACCTGGGTGTGTAATTGGGAAGACGATCAGTTTCTGAGGAAATATATTCGTGTTCAAGCTTATGGGTCCTTTTTTTCTTAATTAATTATACTACCCAGTAAGTTCACATGAATTACAGAGTATATGGCAACAAAACTATCCTTAATCAATACAAACAAACAGCGACCAAAATTCCATATCAGATGATAGTTGATATACTCTGGTTACCAACAGGAGGTCAGACATACACGTGGTCACAAAATGATTTTTAGTAATATAATTGTACCTCATCAGCACTTACTACCGTTCAGGTAACATTGGTGTCACCCATGTGGATATAATTTCCCTCTCCACACTCTCATGATTGAACATACGTACTGTGTAGTTCTGATTTAAATACGGTGTCCTGCATAAAACTACTATTTCAATTTTAAAGTTAGAATGACGCTAATTGAGGATTTAAAAACCTCATATAAACAGAGAATGGTTTTAAGTAGTACACTCTTCAATCAAATATAACGGTTCAAACATTTACATTTAAGAAAGGACGTATATGGAGACGTTTGCGATGATGATTTTCCGTTGACATCTGCGCCGCGCAGCCTTTTGATTTGTTGAACAAAACAGAAAAAAATACACCGTCTTACTTTTTGAAGCGTGCTGTCATTTCTTGGGCTGTCGTGTTTTTTAACGAAACTTTTAAGACATTTCTTAAGGCAAGTACTAAACGTTGTGAAATTTAATTAACTTTACATTGGTGTTTCCTTTAACCCCATAAGATAAGTATTTATTGAAAAAAAATGGTTTCATTCCCGGTTCATAGGCGTCTCGCGTGTTGGTTTTAGTAGTGTAAAGAGACAATGACGTATAATCCTTCTCACTTATAAAATCTTTGGTTTACAAATAATTAAAGTTTTCACTATATTATGTGAACTGCGACATTACTTGACACCAAAATACAGTTGATTCCTTTCACCAAAACCGTACATATAATATATATATATATATATATATGTAAATGGGTGTTTGAGGAACAAGAGGCCCCAGAGGGCCTGTATCGCTCACCTGGTTTGTAATGCCACGTAAAATGTCCTGCATACAAGTATTATTTCAATTTTAAAGGAATTTGACGCTAATTGAGGATTAAAACCTCTATTAAACAGAGAATGGTTTTACTTAGTACACTCTTCAATCAAATATATAAGGTTCAAAAGTTCTGTTCCATTTACATTTAAGTGGCGTATAAGAAGGTAAATCCAACAGAAATGTTGTGACAAGTAGCGCAATTAGCTTTTAGTGTTTTGCCTGACCGTACGTTTTCCCCTATTGGGCCCGATTTTCCAGCCCATGCGGGGTTCAGAGCCAAAATTTTATACAAGTTCTGGCTTCCTACGAAACTTTAACCAAGGATTTTGTGGCCAATCTAATTTGGTTACTGTCGTGTTTTAACTCTATGATTATTAAGACGAAATAATTTTACCTCTATTTTCCAATTTGGCCCCACCCCTCCTGCCCCGGGGGGGGGGGGGGAGTCAGTGCCAAAATCTATACAAGTTCTGTTCCCCTTCCCCAAGGATGTTTTGTGGCCAAATTTGGTTACATTCCATGCATATACTCTAGGACTAAAGTAGCGATTTATAGGATTTACCTCTATTTTCCCAATATTGGGCCCGTCCCTCCTGCCCCAATGGGGGTCAGATGCCAAAATTTATACAAGTTCTGAATTCTGTTTTTTTTGTTTTTTTTTTTTTTTGTTCCCCTTCCCCAAGGATGTTTGTGGCCAAATTTGGTTACATTCCATGCAGAACTCTAGGACTAGTAGCGATTTAAAGAAATGTTGACGAACGGACGGATGGACGGACGGACGCCGCGCACTTTGACATAAGTTCATCGCCTTTCGGGCCAGGTGAGCTAAAAAACAGATATAGAGACAAAATAGCCTCAATAGGAATTATTTTGTCAATTTTTAATCCGCTTGAATAAATTAAAAACATGGCCGCTTACTATAACCAGATGATATAAGTATAGTAAAGTGACCATGCCTATGATGAAATATATGTAATTAATATATGTTTCTTTTTTTCTTTTTTTTCATACTTGTATTCATATAATATCCAATATGACAGAGACACAAGACAGGGTAATAATCATTATTTCAATAAATTCATCATTGTATTATAAAGAATATATACATATTTATCTGCCCTTTTGGATTGGTATTGATTGTGATGTCATGTGTTTGTAAGTTTTAGATCAATTCTATTATTTTTGCTCACAAAATAATGATATCACAACTGATACCTTCCCGCAATGGGGATAACTCTGTGATATACTAAGACAAAACAGTGAAAACAATTCAAAACATTTATTTGAAAATAGAGAATATACTTTATCCCCTACCATTCCAAACTATAACAGTATGCTCACTCACAAAGGCACAGAACGTCAAATATACATTGCACTCTAAATAAGTATGCCCTCACCACTCTTCACTGCAAACTTAAAAGATAAGTCCTCATCAGTCCGCACACTGTAAATATATGCCCAATTCAGTCCTATTACTGTAAATTTATATGATAATGCCCTCCTCAGTCCTACAAGTGTAAATATATAAGATAATGTCCTCATCAGTCTTCTTTCTGTATATTTAAAAGATAATGTCCTCATCAGACCTCACACTGTAAATGTATGCCATCATCAGTCCTCTTACTGTAAATTTATAAAATAATGGTATCATTAGTCCTAAAACTGTAAATCTATAAGATAATGTCCTCGTCAGTCATTCTTACTGTAAATTTATAAGATAATGCCCTTATCAGTCTTTTAACTGTAAATCTTTAAGATAATGTCCTCATCAGTCCTCTTCCTGTAAATGTATAAGATAATGCCCTCATCAGTCCTCAAACTGTATATTTATAAGATAATGTTCTCATCAGTCCTCAAACTGTATTATTATAATGATGATGTCATCATCAGAAACACACACTGTAAATTTATGCCCAATTCAGTCCTCTTACTGAACATTTATAAGATAATGTCCTCACCAGTCTTCTTTATGTATATTTATAAGATAAAGTCCTCATCAGTCCTCACACTGTAAATGTATGCCATCATCAGTCCTCTTACTGTAAATTTATAAGATAATGGTATCATCAGTCCTAAAACTGTAAATCTATAAGATAATGTCCAATTCAGTCCTCTTACTGTAAATGTATAAGATAATGCCCTCATCAGTTTTTTAACTGCAAATATTTAAGATAATGTCCTCATCAGTCCTCTTTCTGTAAATTTATAAGATAATGCCCTCATCAGTCCTCAAACTGTAGATTTATGACCTCATCAGTCCTCAAACTGTATTATTATAAGATGATGTCTTCATCAGTCCTCACACTGTAAATTTATAAGATGATGTCCTCATCAGTCCACTTATTTCAAATTTATAAGGTAATGCCCTCTTCAGTCCTCTTACTGTAAATTTAGAAGATAATGCCCTCATTCGTCCTCTTAATGTAAATTTATGAGATAATGCCCTTACTCAGTCCTAAAACTGTAAAACTTATAAAATTATGTATATTGTCCTCATCAGTCCTCACACTGTAAATGTATGCCCTCATCAGTCATCACACTATAAACATATGACCTCATCAATCCTCTTATTGTTGCTTTATAAGATAATGCCCTCATCAATCCTAAAACTGTAAATCTATAAAATATGATCCCATCAGTCATCACACTACAAACTTATGCCCTCATTAGTCATCACACTGTAAACTTGTATGCCACCATTCAAAATACCCTCACCAGACTGAAATATCGTCATTAAACCTTTCGCAACATTTCAAGTCCTCATTAAAAAGTCAGCTAAAATGCTTTATTCATTCCACTTCATTTGTGAAAGTATCCGTTCCAAAGCTTAAATTACATCTTACAAACGGTCACTTTAAGCTGATTAATTTATCTGAATTAGTAAATATCGATTTGGTCTTTTGATATCACACACTTCACCAATTTACAATTTATCATTTTAGAATACATTTCTTAAATTAATAGTATGCATAGTATATATTTATTAATTTTATATTCTAGATAGAGATTATTAGATAAAAGAGGAAACTCACTAATTAAATTGTATACATAACTCGTAAGGTATATACATTTCTTTCCTGATTCTAACAAAATATACACAATTAAGATTTTAACTCATTTGATGATACGCCATGCCTTGGTCCAAATGTATTTTTGTCGACTTGAGTGTGGACATTGGATACGAACACCTTCTAAGGAAACGTATTTGAATTAAGCGTTGTATCTTTTCTTTCTTAATTGATAATGTATAACTAATACTTAAGTTCACATGAATTACAGAATATATTGCAGCATAACTATCCTTAATCAATAAAAGCTAACAAACAGCGTCTTAAATTGATCAACAGAGATATTTCGTATCAGATCATAGGTGATATACTCTGATTAATTACAAGAGGGCAGGTATACACGTGGTCATGGAATGATTTGTCAGCGATATTCCACCATGATATAAGCAGTGCAAAACCGGTACATCATCAGCACTCACTTCCATCCAGGTAACATTGATGTCACTCAAGCGGATGATATACCCCCCCCACACTCTCATGTGAACAAGTCGAATAATTGTTTTGTGGAACCTCTCTTATAGATATTTTGAAACCATTTACATTTATTTAATAGAAGGGAACAAGTAAATCATGTTTCAAGTAAGATCTACCATTGAGGTATTTATATATACGTAACACTAATTATATCTTTTTATATGCTATCAAGCGTCGTTGCTGGATGTGATTCATTTTTATCACATATTGTTCTTCAAATAAATTAATAATTATACATCCACCTTAAAGTTTGTAATAAAAATTATAACCCTTGGTCCCAGCCGTGTCACATTCCTCATCAAGACATGTGGCCTTGATGATGGTTATTTCCGGAATTATTTCGCCATTATGAACCAAATAACGGAAGACATGCATCTTAAATAATCCGTAAACGTTTGGCATTAAAACGAATTTCTTACGATATTATATATATTGGATAAATTGATAACTGCAAATCCCACCATGATCTATCGGCAATTACTTCCGTCCTGGTTACATTGGTGTCATCCAAGTGGATGGAATACCCCTCCAAAACTCTAGTATAATTGCTTTGTGTATCTTATCTCATACATGATTTGGAACAATTAACATTCATCATGTATATTTGGAAATGCATACCCAAGAATGAATAGGAGATGGCTGATAAATCATGCTGATAATTTGTACAATGAGTTATCGTTTATTGATTCATAAACGTGAAATAATTTAATTTTTTAATGGTGATAAATACAGAAGGGACATGGAAAATGAGATAATACGCTAGAAACATTTACATGTCCTAATTATACATATATCAGTCTGTTTTTGCTTATATTTTGTCTCTAAATAGTAAAATTAATGAAAGCAATCTTCATATCTTTCTGACGACATATTTTTTTTTCTATGACTTACCTCCCTTGAATTCCGATGAGTTGTGACGTCATCTGAGACAATCAACAACCGGAAGCCGGTGTGCCGATGGCGGAACTGTCAACATGCATGTGGATTTTAGCCACATGTCTTAGTACGTACGGAAATACACACGGAGAAAAATATGTTATATTTCAACTTAGTGGGTAACCTGATTTATTCCCTACATAATGACACATTATTGACGTCATAACCTATAAAATGACGTCACTATATGTAAATGATGATGTCATTAATGTCGAGTACATACATATCATGTGGAGTATCATGTGAGGGGTTAAACATACGGTCATTTTTCACGAATGAATAAGTATTACTTTCCTATTCAGTACACCCTGTAGTAATACGACTGTAGCATTTAAAAAAAAAAAAGGTCCTCTTGCACAGTTTGCATACTTCATTTTAGTGATTCTACTACATGTATTTCAAAAAATGTGTATAAGTCTTAGCAAGACAATTAATTCATTATTACATTTCTTTGTACTTTGAGTTACACAACAATGTGCCGATGGTATGAAGCCGGTATGTTCAGATCGAGCAGGGTTGCATAATGATATGACGACATTCACAATATTATAATTATTTAAATGCAGGTAATTAAAAATCGAACAATTACAATGCTAAGAACGCTTTAAAATTATCAAAATACATCGTAAATCTCATCACAGCCATTGTAAATAGTAATATTTTTCCTTCTCGGGGAGACCTTCGGACCCCCAAACACCAAAATATCGCGCCTTCGCCGCTCGCAAAATCATCAAAATACATCGTGAAACTCATATCACAGCCATTCTAATTGTAATATTTTTCCCGGGGGTTTCCCCGAACTCTCAAAACACCACAATGCTCGCCAATTTGACCAATTTGCGTACTCATTTCCTGTTATATTCTACATAGTACATTTTGCGTGTATGTAGAATACGAATTTTACCGATTTTTTTCATCTAGACCCCTGAATCGTCTCATAATGTTCTAGTGTGCCCATATTGATATAAACTAGCTAATTCTCAATTCCCTGTGGACTGTTCGTATACTTTTAAAGTTTACTTAAGGTCCACAGGTTTGGTATTTCCAAAACTGCGCATAATTAGATAATATAATAAAGCGGTTGTGTTTTATAAGAAATATGTTGTTTCATGGCCCTGTTTTAGTTGAACTATTAAACATGCATATCTTGTCCACGAATACATGTCATGCATATTTGGTCATTGCATCGAGTATATGTGTTTTGTCCCGTCCTTTTTATCGGTCGTGCGTGTATTGTTACTACTGTACATGGTATTCTATTTTCGTACATGGAAAGCCCGAAATTTTGTCGAATAAATCCGTAAAACTCATTACAGAACTTTAAATTAGCCTAACCCTTTTTGTGCGGTGTTCTGAAGGATTAAGTTCCAAAAAGGAAATAGAGGTGTGTAGTACATACATAAGGCAGGATAGGGGCACGTTTGTCGCGGTATGAAGGGTGGCGGGATCTACTTTAATATATAAATATGCATTATATGTATGTACATGTAGCATGTAGTGTCATTGTTTGTTTTGGTCCATTTTCTTGTAAACTTATATTCTTCTTGTTGATATAAACTTTAAAATATATGCTCAGAGTTTTAATTTACAAATCTTAATAACATAACAATCGTATAGCCCAGAATATGACGATTAGAATTGAGTAACGTTTTTATTATATTAGGTATGTTATAGATTGTATATTTCATATACGGATACATTTCCACTTATCAATATAGCAATTGCACGTGTCTTGACTGTTTTAAATACCAATAATAGCCAATACTGCAACATGTCCCATTGAATTTCCCGGCTACATGTCCACAGTCTGTATTGTATCAGATGTCCGGCACGAATCAAGCGAGGCCAACCGTGGTGATTATCAGTGGCGGAATAAGCGAAGCGACTCCGTCTAGACACACGGGTCGTTGGGACTTCGAGTTTCAAGCAGATATTGTTTGAAATTATCGGTCAAAATACATACACGGGATTTTGTGTGTTTGGCATATACATAGGAGTGCACACATTAAACAAATACCAAGCACAAAAATTAGCCATCATTTTAACATCCTGTTGTTTATCTCCTTTAAGGGTATTTACTATAGACTCTAAAAGAACAAGAAATATACAAAGCGTAGCTAATAGAAGGTCGCATCTCTCTGTTGAAAAAATACAATATAAATCGATTTAAGAGACTGTGGACCTCTCGAACACTGGAATATACTAAACTATAACAAATCGGCGCGGTGTCCAATAACGTTAATATGGGGTTCGGTTGCTGACTTATTGTAATAGTTCGATTGGAATCTTACTATTTACGCCCTAAACGGACGTCATTCTATTGATCTTCCTTCCGGATGGGCTTCATATCAAGTGTATGTTCAATCTGGTAACACGTCGTATTTCTGATAATGAAAGGAAACAAATCCGAGAATGGCGAGAAAAACCCGATGTTATCAGAACGTCACTATATGAGACGCTCTGTCGACGGTTACGTATCTAGATTCGGAAAAAAGTAATCCGTTGGATGAATCATTGCATTCGTACATTTAACGTATTCCTATCACAGTTGTCTAACAAATTAAGATTAATAGTCATTGATGCCACTATGTTTTAACTTCATCGGGATATGATAAAATACATTTCTTTCATAACTCGATGAAAAATAGTGACACCAATGCTAAAATAAATATTAGTCTTGGTATTATCAAGAGCTCAAAATGTCGTATGATGTGGTAAAAACGATTGTATACTTATGCAGCATTGTTCTCATTTTTTATGTGTCGATGGTTGTCTTCGAAACGATCAACACTGCACTATTGTTTATTCACTATCTTATCATTAGTATTGTGCTGTCTGGTCATTTATCCTATACAGATGACAACATACAACACACCGTATGAGATCGAAACCTAACATATGGAACATTGAATGGTAAGTTGTAAAAACATGATCAATACATAGCTTTTTTCAGTTTATTCTGGTACACAAAAATAGCAGGTGTATCAACCAAAGAAAGATATTCAAAAAAATGTTCGTCAATACTACAGTTCAAACGACGTTTCACCCTAAACATGTATATCATAACACGTTGCGCGTCCCGAAAACGGATACAAATAGAGATAACGTGGATCTAACACTTCGCAAATCTGCAGTGAAAAAACAATTGTGATGAAACGATCGCGAAATACCAAACGTACGTCGACATACGGAAAACACAAAACATGTAATCTTTGATTAATGGCAGTAAGCACGGAAAAGGTTAGGCCTTTTATATACTCTATTTTCAAATAAGTACAATACTCTGGTTCACGTAATCAAAATTATAAACGTTTTGAACGACATCCTCAACTTTACTGCCCCATTGCTGATATTATAAACAGAAGATAATTATTATTCATTCAACTCACGTCAGTTTTATATTGTTCCGTAGTATTTGGGGGGGGAGGGGGGCTGGGGGGGGTTTTTAAGTTCATATAATCTTGTTACATTTTGCCAGAAAAATAAAAAAAAAAGTTTTTTTTAGATTGTTGTCTCATATAAGTTAATTGGTTGCCTAATATAACTCCGAATAGTAATGATGATCCAAAACCGCATTTTCGAAATTTCATATCGTATCTATAATTCCACTGTAGATTATATTTTTGAACAAGCTTCATTTATCTGTATGTATTCAACAATTATGATTAAGAAACTAGTTTGTGTTATAGAAGCAAAATATATAGTCATGTTTGGTGGTGAATGTGATTTGATTCAACATTCTGAGATGCAATACATAGAGTTTAATGTTTGCGTTTTTAAGTGGTGTTGTATGAATATTGTTCTCATTTAGTGAAAATTTCCCGTATCACACTTCAATTGGAGAAAACAGTCCTGATTATATAATTAGGCGATCGGCTGTACGTGGGACTGAGTACGGTATCTTATCATTGGATATAATACTACACAGTTCTTACCTCTTACCGACGCATTCGTAATGACAAGAATGGCAACTCGGCAAGGAGTTTTTCGTCTCTAACTATATAGCACAACTACTACATGTAATAGAATTTCTTAATGCTAAACATATTGTGTATGTAATAATCATAAAATCGCTAATACCTTTTCATTACGTTGTATGACATTCATGTATTAGCCTTCCTCAAAGTCTGGCCTTAGAAATCATCAGATGGTATACGGTTTCAGATAGGATGTTTGACTTAGTGACGTCATTTATTTACACCAAATTGTTTTTCAAAATGTCATGTTCATGGTGTAAGGATATTTTCGCGTCGTGATATCAATAATTAAAAATGCATTTATATTTAAAAATAATTATCATTATATCATTAAATGTCCGATAGCTCAATTTTTTTCTAATTCGCCGGGATCGTTTATCAATGAGTAACCGAATCTCTGTATGATGCATTAATGTGGTGGTTAAAGCGAATCATTTATCGGAGAATCATGTTGCTATTCAATCTCGTTTTTGGGGAAAGCGATAAAGGGATATTTTATATGATAGTGAAACATGCACAATTCTGGATGTACGAATTCATCAGAGTCTGCAGAATATTCAATTAATGATCATGTCGTAAAAAGTATTGACAATAACAATGACACGCGATGTTATACAAGCCTAATCGCAAGACTGATTTGATGTGGCATAGATTGTACACGTTTACATCAATGGTTTACAATATATGTTGTGATTAAAAGCTATTTCATTTTTTTTTTTTTTGTATTTTATACAATACTTGCGAAGAAGATATTTTGGACTTTTATTTTTTATTTTACACTTGTTAAGCTTAATGATTTGTCTCACTTGTTTGAATACCGTTTTCTTCGTATCTGGGTAGCCTAGACATACAAAGAAAAACGGTCGACTGATGTCGTTTTTCTCCGCTGTCTTATACAGTCGAAGAATTTCCAATGGTGATTACTACTTAATGACACTTTTTGGATATCTCGTCGTCTTCCGATTGCTCAAGGATTTCAGATTGCATACCCTTTCCATGTTCATTGCTGTCTTAATTTGAGACATGATAATATAATCACGCTTACTATTCCTTTGTTTTTATTCGTAAATTGACTACACTCTGTTTACAAGTTTAGCTCTCATATGTATCAACCCTTCAAGGCTTGTGTGATATCCTCTGGCCATTTTTCACACATTATCTTTCGTCATCTTGCTTTATATATCCGTTCATATATTTGTTTTTACTATCACTTTACTGCCGAAGCCAAATTGAATCCGATTTAGATATTATTTATGCAGAAATGGCCTATTTTTTATTTGCTTTCATATTACATTATAAATCCTTTTTCTTCTCACTACTATGAAGAAAACAAATCCAAGAATGGCGAAGAAAATGCGACGTTTTGATGACGTCATAATAGAGACGTCGAGATTGCTTATTGGTTTTGAAAAAAAATAATCCTTTTGAAAATCAATATAGAATCGTACGTTTAAACTTTTTATTTTATCAAGTAGTCTAAAAAACTAAGTATAACCATTGGTGTTACTACTCTCTTTAACTTGTTCAGGGTTTAAACTGAATTTTGTTTGTGAGAAACCACCACGTAGACTTTTTGTCTCTTATATCCCAATGGAGTTAAAAATAGTTACATCGATGTTTAAAATATTTAGTCCTGATACTATCAAGATATCACATGTCATATGATGTGGGTGAGACATGTATTAATTATGCAAACAATGTTACAATTTTTTTTACTGATCATACAATAATGTATGGTTAAAACAAGGTTGGGGGAAATTAGATAAAAAAATAAATTAATGGCAATAACATTCACTAAGACGTGTCACATTGTTATAATTCCAAGCCTTGGGATACGCAGTACGGTAGGATAAAGTAGATATGGTTAATGTGTTACTTGAACACAGAACAGATCCAAAAAAGTACGTTATACTTTAAATTTTGTTCATTTTATTTCTAAACAATTGCTTCACATTGGGTGGTAAGGTTGATGCATCGATAAATCGATGACTGTAACAAGTATGTTCTGGTATTCTGTAACATCCATCATTACAAATGAGCACGCATTATAATTGCATATTGGGGCGAACATTTTATGGAAAACAAAATATTGAGAAAATTATAGGGTTTTTTTGCCTTCTTCATTTCAACAAACAAAATTTTTATATCAAATAAACAAGTTGAAATAGGATCGAACAACAGGCAGTGCCTATGTAAGTTCTCTCCCTGGTAACAAAATGTATATATACAAATGACACGAAAGAGTATTTGAAAATATTTGAAAGTATATGTCTCATAAGTTATGACAATATATCATATATTATTAATGAGATTATAGATAGTAATTTTGTTTTTCAAAAAGTATAATAATAAAGAAATGAGAATGCAGCAGACCATGAGGAAATTACCTTCACCCACCAGATACAGACCATGTGGCTTACAAGCCGATGGTCATCTACCAATGGGATTCAGAAATTCTACCATGGCTGCTGTATTCATGTATATGATTAAAAAGATAAAATGTTGCAGAATATTGAGATAAAGTTTGGTTTAAATTTATTACTTGTCATGACACATGCATTAATATTAACAATTTCCTAAACAGATATGTAGCTAAGATAAATGTATTTAATCATATATTTTTAAATATTATGACAATTTATATAACAATACGTAAAATTTACAACTAATAAATGATAAATGATAAATGATCAGAACAGATGCTATTATAGAAGTGTTTTTCAGAACACTAATAATTATTAATTTAAAGTATGGTATCTTTAACCTTGATTAGTTAATCAATTCTTCAAAGTTATTGATTAATCACACAATTAGAAGTGCAAAAGGAAGAATCAATAAGTAAAACAATTTTGGTGGTGGTTATATGTTATGAAATATATTAGTAGCCCATACAAAAGCTAGTGTACACTGAAAGATATTCAAGTTTGTTTCATTATTACAATCATTACAGCCAGACAAAAGTATTTGAATGTCAAAATGGTTATGAGTAAAATTTATTAACTTATTTTGGAGAGTTCTGCGCTGTTCATTGTAATTACTACACGAGAAGAAGTAATGTTCAGTGGTTTCATATGCATTACCACACTCGCACAATGGTGATTCTGCTAAGTGATCATTATAGAGATCAAAGTTTAAATTTACTACAGCAGTTCCGTAAATGACATATCATAATATTATCTTTCCTTTTGCCTGAATTTTAAAAAACGTTTTGTACTTAGCATTATCTGTATCTACTTACGCATTCTATTAAAATGCGTACTGTTCTAGAGCATAATTTGTGCACACAATGATGGTACCCAGTATCAAATCCAATTGAGATCAACATAACATTAATCTATTGCCAGCATCTCGACTATACTAAATTTTGTATCGCATAAATTGGTAAGAAACTCCCCATGTAAACTGTCTTTATACAATTCGTCAAATTTAAAAAATCATGTTGTTCTTATTTGCAGCATACATGTAATTTTCAACAGTTTTAAAACATTGTCATACCATTGTTGCAAAATAATATAAGTCAGTATGGCTTATATGTGTAAGTTTCTATTAGACTATTATATGTGTAAGTTTCTTCTACTAGACTAATGTAATATTGTTTATGATTAACATTTAATATATTCTTCGAAAAGCTCCAATTTAGATCACATAACCCAGATCTAGTAACATAAAAATCGATCTACTAACTTTCGTTACCAGTATTTGTTCTTGGATTGAGTGTTTGTACCTTGGTACCTTAGAGTGGTTTGAAAAGTTACAGCCATACCACGTTCCTAGATAAGACGTTTCTACAGTTTTTAAGTTGATATATTCAGTCTACTATCGGTATTAAAATATGGCATTAAAATTTTCGCGCTGTCATATTTAGTTTACGGGCCGATAGGTAGCATTATAACTATGACTTCATACTACAAATGTTGAAAGATTCATAAGTAAATAACCATTTAAATCTGATGATCAGCTAAATAAATTACACTTTAATTATTTCATTTCGTCGGGATGTGGTAGATAATATTAATACAAAGCTTGATATGCTTTTCTCGAAATTGATAGCCAGTATTAATTTCAATATAATTAATTTCTATGTGTTTCAATACTAAGTCCAACTTTCTGGTTGGCAGATTATTTTTTGTCATACTATTATGAAGAAAAATCCGAGAATGGCGAGCAAGAAAGCTTGACGTTATCTTGACGTCACAATAGAGATGTCGACGTTGTGTATTGATTTGAAAGAAATTAATTGTAAAATCAATGGAATCGTACGTTTAAATGTGTTTTATTGTATCAAGTAGTCCGAAAAATTAAGTATAAGCATTGACATCACCATATTTTCAACTTTATCGATATATAGAATAAATTTTGTTTGCAAACTTTTGTGAATAATCCGCCACGTGGATTCACATAGTTTGCAAAGAAAATGTCCCGATAAAGTTAAAAATAGTGATATCGATGCTTAAATAAATATAATCTTGGGAATATCAAGATTCCACATGTCATGTGATGTGATAAGACATGTATAATTTTGCGACACTATTACGATTTGTTAATGATCATACAATAACGTATGACATATTATGAAGTTGGAGGGGAGGAAATTAGATAAAAAAATTTTAAATAAATTAATGAATGACAATAACATACCATTAAGCCTTATCACATTATTATAAATTCCAGGTCTTGCATTACGCAGTGTTGTGGGATAGAGTAGACATCGTTAAAGTGTCACTGGAACACGGAGCAGATCCAAATAAGGTACGATTATTCAAACGTGTTCATTTTATTTCTAAACAATTACTCCAGAATCAGTGGTAAGGTTTATGTATCGATAAAACGGTAGGTTATAACACGTGTATTCTAGACAGACAGACAGACAGACATTCTTTATTTCCTCTGAATCGAGATTGCGTACATGTCATTTTAACATTTCAATTTAAACTGCCAGAACGGACGTATTTACATTATAATTACAAGAACTCAGTCATTGAGGAGTACATTGATCTCCGTAAGCATCCCTTCCACTGCATTGCTTAGAGCAACCATCATATTCTGCCATTCGATTATCCTCCAACTGAATAAGTGTCCTTCCGCCAAGAATGAATGAACACTTTTCATCTGGCTTTAATGTGTCAAAACTAACGTATTTCTCTACGCTAAGACAGTTTACAATTTGTTCATAGAAGTTGTCCCGCTTTTGTACAGTGATGGACACTCAACTAAGAAATGTTTTACGTCATTGTCCACTCGTTTGTTGCACAGTCTGCAAATTGCATCGTTAAGCTCAACACGCTGGTATCGTAAAGTTTGACACTATTCCACGATATTTTTTGGTCAAATTTCAGGGTTACAATCCTAATAAGGGGATTTGGTCCGAAGGAAAAATGGTGAAAACTGCATTATATTTATGATAAATAAGAGGTGCGTTTTTTTACATTTTTTTCCCGTACCCACAATTATCAACGTAAATAAATTTTCACTGCTGCGACGACTGCGTTTTATATTGAACGATATTCCACTGAAATTTCTCTATCCACATATCACAAGGCGTGAGATGAACAAAGAGTACAACTGAAAAAGGCTTCATAACGCGTACAATTTCACCATTGTGTCTGAGGTTCTTCCACGTTATATAAAGCGTTATGACGGTATAGTCTAATGTATTTGTGTCGGCTGATAAACAAAGAATGTCTACTATAAACGTCATTAAAAGAGCAGTTTTCCAAACAATAGACTTAGCACGACACAGCTTGTTCCATAGATACAGTTTCCTAACTTACACATCCGACCATATATCGTCAGGTAGATCTATAGCCCTGGCAGTTATAGCTGAGGGTGATGTTCTAAAAGCCTTGGCATCTTCGCGCAGCGTACCGTATTGTTTGTATTCAATATATCATTCGATTTCTGCGTAGTATTCGCCCAAAGTTCACATCCATAGAGAATACCTGGTATGATAATTGCCTTAATGAGATTTGCACTTTTTAGAGGGTTTAACCTGCCAGGATAAATACCTACACTTACTAAACTGTTGAGGTTCCGTCTACCTTTGTTACACGCGTTTACTATGCCAACGTCAGCTTTAAGGTCAGAACAAAAGGTCATTCCCGCGTAAACTTTCGAGTTAGTCCATTCTATTATTGCGCCTCCAAGTGAGCACACTGCTGTAGGGTAACTGGCATTTCGTTTTCTTGTGAGGAAAATTGCATCAGTGAAGATTTGCAAGAGTCATAGTTTAGCCTCCAGGTTTTAGCATAGGCACTAACGATATTAAAGTTGAGCTTGTAGATTTGCAATACTACCTGCCAATACGAGAGTGTCGTCGGCTAACAAAACACAAGGAACGTGTAATGTCTGAATATGTAGGCCAAATTTTGCGTCATCAAGGTCACGCGCAAAGAGCATTTTTCATAACGAGAAACATCCAGGCTGAAAATGTTCTCCCTTGACCGACCCTTGCTTGACCGGATAGGGTTCGCTCAGTTTATCTTCAAATAATACGCGTGATGTTACGTTTTGAAATGAGTTGTTTAATATTCTCCAGAATTTTCCATTGAAACCTAAGTTGTATACACTTTGTGTAGAAGCCCGTCTATCCATACACTATTAAATGCTTTGGCATTGTCCAGGAAAGCTGCGAATACGTTGGACCCATTTTCGATGTAATGACAGATTGATTCCTTTACCGTGAATGCGGCCATAATACTGCCACATCCCTGTCTGAATCCTTGTTGCAATTTATTTGGAAACTGAATTTCGGCACAACGAGCTGATATGCGTTGGTAAAGATTTTTTTTTCAAATAACTTCTGTAGAACCGATGTTAATGTACTGTCTCTGTAGTTGTTTTTTGTTCAGTTTATCTTTATTTCCGCCTTTGAATAGTGTTATAACTATGCCTTTTTTAAAATGATCGGGATATTCCTCTTTGATTAGTATTTGGTTAAACAACATAACAATCGCTTCTAGTAGGCTTTTGCCGCCATAACGGATATGTTCGATTACTATGCCGTCGTGGCCTCCGGCTTTACCATTTTGCATACTTCTGACTGCTGCTTCAGCTTCTCTTAAAGTTATTGAGCGATCACAAATGCCATCTTCATTCTCATAGCTATTTACAACCATGTTCTGAATATCCATTTGTACCCTGATCTTCAAATATCAATATCATCAAAATCGTTTTCCTCAGATGGTAGAGCTAGTTGCCTGTAATGCTCACACCACACATTCCTCAGTTCATCGGAGTCACAAATAATTTTATCTTCAACTTTTAGTCCTGGAACCTTTTTTATCTGAACATCTAATATCAAGATTCAAAATGTCATGTGATGTGCTAAGACATGTATAATTTTGCGACACTATTACGATTTTGTTAATGATCATACAATAACGTATGACTATTATGAAGTTGGAGGTCTTGGAATATGCAGTGTTGTGGGATAAAGTAGACATCGTTTAAAGTGTTACTGGAACACGGAGCAGATCCAAATAAGGTACGATTTATTCAAACGTGTTCATTTTATTTCTAAACAATTTCTTCAGAATCAGTGGTAAGGTTTATGTATCGATAAAACGGTGAGTTGTAACACGTGTATTCTAGTATTCTGTCACATCCATGCCATGTTTTATGTCTTTGTGTAGTTCGTAGGTTGTACGTCGTTGATTCTTTGTGGTGTGTGAAGATGTACAAGTGTAGATGTAGAACTCAAACGAAGACTGGTAACTATTCTCGTGTATTGTATTATAGGAGTCGACTGGCCTAACATGGTAACAACCGTACCTTAAATAGGCCTAAAATATCGGTTGAATAATTCATATTGAATTCTATGTGCACTTTTTGGAGTATTACAGGAGATATAATAATAGATGCATTAAATGAAGCATATCGTGAAGAAAATAGGCCTACTCTCTTCAATTTACAAAAAAGGCGATGAAACTTCTTTACAAAATTGGAGGCCAATCACTGAACTTAATATAGATTATAAGATCGCAGATGTGCTAGCTCAAAGATGAAAAAAAAAATATGCCAAGCATTGTACACTCTGATCAAAATGGATACATCAAAAACAGATTTATTGGCTTTAATATAAGGCAAATACAAGATATAATAGATAATGCAGAAAATTTTGAAACAGATACTGCAGTCATATTTTTGGATTTAAAAAAAAAGCTTTTGATACCATCCTATGGGATTTTATGCTTAACGCGCTAAAATAATTTGGTTTTGGAGAATCTTTTATATCCTGGGTTCGCACACTGTATTACGATATGTATGGGTGTATTTCAAACAACAACTTCATATCAGATTCATACAAAATATCTCGAGGATTAAAACAAGGTTGTCCATTAAGTTGTTTGATTTTTGTAATATCAGTTAAAATAATGGCAATTAAAATGAGAAATAACAACAGCATTAAAGGAGGTACAAGGAAAGGAAAAACAATGAAAATTTCACAGTTGGCAGATGATACAACACTGTTTTCAAAATCAAATGATATAAAAAAATGCAATAAAAGAAATTGAATACATTGGTATGCATTCTGGACTTAAGTTATATAAAGAAAGACCTGAAGGTCTTTGGTTAGGCAAAAACAAAATTAAAAAAAGATGTATATGCGATAAAGATGTCACGAGATAATTATAAAGTATCTTAGCGTGATATTTGGTATCAAAAAAGAGAAGTGGAACAGATTAACTGGGGGAAAAAACCATTAACACTATTAACACTATTGATTACCTGATAAAAATATCGGAAAACAGAAAAATTACATTAATTGGAAAAAAACAACTATAATAAACGCATTGATAAAACCGAAAATAGCATTCCTAGCAACAGTACAACATGTAACAACTTAACAGGTTAAGGCTTTAGAAAAAAATAATTTACGGATAATAATGGGATGATAAACCTGAGAAAATAAAAAGAAAAGTAATGATAAATGAAATTAAATTGAAATGTTAAGAATAACATGGGTAAACAGGCTTTTTGATACAACAAGTCAATCTTCATAAACTGGACAGTTATACCAAAATTCCATTTTGACAAATTTGGAAAGAAATTATTACTCTTCAGAATGCGAATACAATATCTAAGAATGATACAAAACACAGAAGAAGTTCCCTCCTTTTACAGAAATATTCTTGACTCGTGGTTAAAATTTCAGAATATTAATACAAATAATATATAAGTACTTACAAGTATTCAAAATGACATAATATGGGGGTAATTTCAACATCACATGCGGGGGGTAAATATATTTAAACATTGGATAGACAGTGGTATATTAACAATAAAAGACTTATTTATGAAGCTGGAAAAGTAAATGATTCTACCATTTATTCAAAATATTAATTAGTAAAGCTAATTGGATTGCTGAATCTCATGAAAAAAAAAAAAAAAATCTATACTAAAATCATGGATTGAGAAATTGGAACTAGAAACAGTGGAATTAAATAAAGATGTAATTGAAATGCTAAATGGGTATACCAATAAATTGATATAAAATAAAACCTTAATTAAATTTAAAAAAGAAAATCCAAGTCTAATAGAAAAGTGGAGAAATATATTCCATGCTGGGGATAAAGATCTCCATGAAAATATTTAATTCAGCTTCAAAAACTTGCATGATAATGCATTGGAAATCTTTAAACAGACGATATTTTCAAATAAATTTAAATATAGCAATTTTCTGCAGTGTATTGGTTACTCATATTTCGAATATCATTCATGTTTAGATAGGATATGTGTAGAGTGTCTGGGCTAACGAATTTTAGATGTAGGGGGTGCGAGCCGGAGTCTGTGTTTACGTTTTCGCTGCATTACATAGTGTGTTAATAACGGTTTTAGGCACTGTAAGACATTAGTTACATAATCAGATGCGATAGCTGTCTTATAAAATCACACTTGCCGTTCACTTTTCCCAATATACTGCGTCAACAACGTTAACATGGCGATTATTCGTCAGTGAGAACAGGACAACGGCATTTCACGGCGTGCACATTTCGCCGGCGTCGGATGTTCACCGCGTTTTGAATAGGAAAAGTGAGGGTACCAAAATTGTACCCCGACTATACACCCATATGATCCCGGATGTTGACAATAAATTACAGATATAACATGTTCAACAATTATCTGTTTGTTCATAGATCTTTCTTTCTGATGTTAAAGGTACAATTCAGTCTAAGGGAACATTAAAATTTGTACATATACCTAGTTCGTATAGAAAGTCTTGTTTATCTTGTAAGTGGGAGGTTTGTGAAAATGTAATGGGTCAGAGGACAATACCTTTATATGTAAACGTACATACAGTTTTAATGTAGGCTACCAGTAAGTGGTTAACGTCTCAGATTTTCAACAAATGCATGTATATAATTTCAGTACTATGCCTAAAATGGGTAGAAATTATGAGAAATCATAAATTAAAATAAGTTTAAAACTCGCGGTTTGAATATAAGAAAAACAAAACGGAAATGTCGAATCTAATGTTATTTATTACAGTGTAAAATACTGCATTTTTTAATCCCTAATGACCAACACCATTGCATTAGAAGGTCGTATGCATTTGACTAAACACTCAGTTTGTTTTAATTATACATAGGAAGCAAAACATCAAGTGGGTCACAGCCGCCACGAGATAATGATAAATACAATCAATATACATCTATTTCATTTTTCACTACATTAAAGATACATTTTGGTTTACATTTACTAACGCTTTATTTTTCCAACACTCTCTCAGCTATGCGTTCGTCTTTCGGACAAACACATACCTAGATGCTAGCGTTACATCGGCACTCGGGTATTTCTTTCGGCCAATCATCTTTGAGGTAGGCTATACTTGTTTCCGAGCACGCCCTTCAATTGTCATGCGATGTCGAAATTGATCAGAGTAACTAGTTTTTCAATCAAACCATCTCCGTTGACATAACCAAACGACGTAAATATCGGTAAGAATTTCATACCGATAACTTTCAATACATGTTTTGTATAAATCTGTATATTATAACAATCAATGTGTAATTATCAAAACGAATGAAATTGATCTAAGTCAGTTGGAAGTCACATATATCACGATATGGTTTGATAGTTAACATGTTCTCCAGTATCGACTAAGGTAAATGATATGCGCTTACAGTTATTGGATTCTTGAAAATTCTTGATAAATTTACTAACTCCTTACTTACATAACCCTGACGGTTAATAGGACGTTAAGATAATCGAACAAACAACAAACAAAAGCTCAGTTTAGGATATTCATATCTAAAGTTATTAACAACTAAAGATGTCCCGGAACCAGAATATCATGAAATTGTTAGAGGGAAACGTACATGGTGTTGACAAATCCAATTAATTCATAGTAATTATATGTTATCCAAAGGAATATGCTAAATCTTCAATAAACAATCTCTAGAGCGTTTCTCACTTAAAGGTCAAACAATATCTCAGAAGCTCGTGAAAACGTGGGTATCTAAGAGAGAGTATTATTTGTAATATTAACATGTACGTACACCTTAGTATTTTGTGCGTTTAAGTTGTTAAATTGTACGTAAAACTGAGTTATAATTCATAATCATACCATTGTTAACATATTTCTAGTTCAATTCATTATGTAACGTGATGTTTGTGAATCTAAGTATTACTTTAAATTAAAATGCTTTTTGACAGGCACGGCTTCAACAACTAAACAGAATAGTCAGTTTAATTATGATCAATGGAACATGTTTGTATAAGATAGGTATGAACAGTGTTGTTTGACTTCGATAAGATGCATTTCCATCGAAAATGTTTGATAGTTTTAGTTTCAACACACTAGAAATTTCGTGAAATAAACAAAATTCCTTATTTGTCTCCGATCTTTGTCTGAAATCCCTGCAGTTTCTTTCTTGCTGTTCAAACTGATTCTTTCATATAAAATATCTCTTTTGCAATTTATTTACTAAACTTTCGAGAATATATTCTTACGAGCTAAGTGGGCAACATCGTTAGAAATTTTAATGCAGCATCTCTTAGGCATTCATAACTTAACGTGGCTTGTATATACCTTGCCAGTCATTTATTTTTAATACTCGATTAAACTGAAGAAAGAACCCACCCCAATCACCACAATCAGTTCTATCAAATAATATTAATTCTGGCTTTGACTGTGGCACAGAAATGGATTCCAACAATTTATTGTCACCAAAACAAACCTCTACTCCTGTTATTTAGATATCCTTGTAGTAGATGAAGGCAATAACTCTTTGGCAGAACTGCAAAGCCTTTTGGAAGACATTTCTGGAGTCCCTGTATACTGATGGGTAGTATAGATGAACTACCTATTTGGGAACTGTGACATTCCTTTGACCTCCGATTAGTCCTGTTAAATATTTCATCTTGTTTATCCTGCATATTTTGGAACATTTCTTTGTTTACTTGTCATGTTTCTCTCATCACCATGTTGGTATTTTCTGCACAGTATTACATTATTATTGATGAACTCCTCTAGTGATTCGAGTTCCTTCCCTATATTTTCCAAAATGTGTAAGGTCTTGTCACTTAAAGTGTTATTTCCTTGGTTTTCAAAGTTTTTTATCATCATCTACCCTTTGCTTTTTATCACTTTCCATTCCCACTTAAGGATGTATTCTTATACGGTTTCAGTCCTGTTGAAGTCCCGTTTCGACAAAGATCAATGGAATTATGAGATTTTTAAATACAATTTATTAATATTTGTAACAATTTGCTAGTTGCACATTTTCTTTATGTTATGAACTGCTATTTCCAAAAATCTATAAAAGAAAAAAAAATTAATACAAGAAATTTTGACTTCCCATCATCGTTAAATTGATAGAAGTCAACAGATATCACCGTGTCGTTACTTACTCAACACTCCTTAATATAAAACGGGGCAGACAATTCTTTGCTAAAATTGTTTCTGGATGAATGCTTTCTTACATGTTGCAATCTATACCATCTTTCAGTAGATTATCTTGTTTCTGTTCCTTGAGCGTTCTTTTACCAAGTCAAAGTTGAATTGGAATGCATTTCGGCCAAAACTATAATTGAGTGCTTTAATCTTTACATTTAAAATGTTTGTTTCCACTATGATATGGGATTCAATGAAGTCTTCTAATTTGTTATTATAAATTGAATAGGGATACACAAGTAGCATGGGTTCCCAAAATAATAAGGGAAGCTGTCTTTGGTACAAATATATATTTTTATTGGTTCTCTCACACGTCATTCACACGATGATATAAATGGAAAGAAAATGGACATATTATATTTTACATGATGAATTACGTTTAATGAACACTTTCATACAGATACTTACCAGGGCTTCTTGGCTCTTTGTGAAAATGGTGATAGCTGGGGTTGAGCTCGACAGGGACGTCCGTTCCTGTCAAGAGGTGAAGTGAGAGTGCGGTGGGGAGAGGCCGGTAATAGAGTGTGGACAAAGTGGTCAGTGCGGCACGTGCACTTTACATACATTTAAATGACGAATGGCGCGGATGATTTAAAATGATGTAAACAACACCTGGCTATACACAATAAAATATCTGTTTCCTCTATAACTGGGATTCCAATCGTTGAAGTCTTCTAATTTGTTATTATAAATTGAATAGGGATACACAAGTAAAGAAAATAAACTTAAATTAAATTACGGTTTGAAAATACACAGATGACGCCAGTCTTTCAAATTTTTCTTATGTGCACGCTGAAGCTTATCGTTTGACTTTGTACCTCAGGTCGATTACATGCGATTGTATTTTTACTACTGTAATTTGTACCTGCCAATTTATATACAGCAAGTGGTATTTGGTAATCCTCGCTCAGTTTCGAATATCCATTTATACAGCGACTGTAGAAGCCTTCGCACCAGATTATGATAATGTAACGACTTGTTTCGCTACGACCGTAGTCATTAGCGTAGAGTAAGAATGATACAATTAATTTGTTTTGCCCTGGGTTCGACTGCCGCGTTAGCTTGAAGATTCTATGTCTCGCTACAATATTTAAAGGTAATAGTGAGTATGGACAATGGACGACATCAAATTCATTTTACAGTTTATTAATATGTAACATGTGTAAAGGCGACAACAAGAAAATACCCGCGTGGCTCAGTGGGAAGTAAGTGTGTAATGGACAGTTTTGCTGCTAATATTCTCACGTTTTCGCTATCAGAATTAACTCCTACCCATCAATGAAAGACCGAGCACTTGGCGCTACACACCGGGCCGATTATCGATAGTTTAACCTTCAATTTCACAAACACCGTTCTCCAGCGAAGATTCTCAAAATCTCCTTAACGGTTTAACCCCGAAACTCAACACAGGATGCTCCCACTACCAACGGCTCTCAACACAAGAGTGAAGACTTTTAAATACTATCGAAACCCGTCTAAAAGCGAGACATGCCAAGTCCGACATTGCACAATTTCACAAGTATTTCAAACTCAAAAATATAGCAAAAATATCGACTGACAGCGAAAAAATACACACACAGTAATGTTAATGCATTTCCATACTATACGATAACAGCAAATTAGGGAAAGGATGGGCGACAAATATATGAAAATTACATAGGATTCAAAAAACACAACCCTCGCCTCTCAAGGCCCGGTAGAAAACTGAAAGTCTCGGCGCAGTCCCGAGATCTCGTGCCCAGCAAATTCCCGCCAAAGTCTCGGTTAATATAATTTCCGGAAAATATAGCAACGAAGCGCACCGCAGCTTCGTTACAATAACATTGTCATTGAAATATTCGACACAATTCTACACTGCTGCAAACATCTGCCTTTTCTGTCAAATATTCAGACAGAAATACAATCTGGTTCTGTGCAAAGCACAATCAGTGGATTGTGGATTTGTATTCAAATATGTTATAAAATAAGCAACGCTCATAAAGAAAATGATTCAAAGTACCGATGGAGAAATTGAAAAAAGGACTATAACTAGTTTTAACAAGACAACGAGCAAACCACGGACAATAAAATCAACACATTGATAAACGAAAAAGACTATTACCGTATCAAACCGGCAAGTTTGATTGGAGGTTTTTTAGCATAAGTTTGGGTGCTTTAAATATATACAATAAGATGTTGAGTAAAGTATTTAATTCATAGAAATCATGTTGTACCAAAATAAATATTAATACAAAATGTTCAATAACCGATCTTTAGAACTCTATCACCGAAACGTCAAACAAATCTTAGAAGCGCGCGAACAGTGGGTCTCTAATCAACTGCCCATAATCAGCTCATGAATCCACTATATACAATGTTTATGAAAAAGTTGAGTGCTTTCTAAACTCCTAAACCGTGAAAAGTTACCGTCGTGATGTTTTTTTCCCCAATTTGATTAAAATACAGATTCTTATTATCACTACGTTGGAAAAGAGGATCTGACAACATCCATCTGGGTCCAGGTGACCTTTGGAAATGGTCAATCAATTGAAATTGCTTCCAGCAAAATCGAAAAGATGAATTCAAATACACAATCTATTCAATTATGGGGACATATAGACGTCATATTGAATCAACCTAAATCATCTTGTATCACTGATTTTAAGTGAATAAAACATATTCAGTTATCTATATATATATATATATTCAGTTTAATTTGTATAAACCAGGTTTAAATAGTTCATTTTAATTTGTATATAGCTTTATTAAAACCAGGTTTAAATAATTCGACTTAATTTCTAAGTGTGACTTCTAATATGTGTATCTTATGACGTCATAGTGTATTGTTTACTATGACGTCATCAATCCTTGTTATTTATCGGCCATCGTAGTTTATTGACACTTCAATAACTAAATCCAATACAATTAAGAAGCAAAAACCAATTGGAATCTTTGTGCTAAGTATAGCTAATTAAATTCAATATCAAAGGTCCGAAAACAAACATAAACATCACAAATATTCCTAATTGTATATTATACAAATATAGCATTTTGATGAGGTCTATACATGGTTATATCGACCAAAGAAAAAATATGGACCGAGGTCGATATTTTTTCTGTGGTCGATATAATCCTGTATTGACCGTAATCAAAATGCTATAATTGTTTTATTATTTTTTTCTGGATTTTTAACATTTTGAAATGAGTGTGAAACTAAATAAGCATCGCATTGTAAACTCGACTTCGTGATGACAGTTGCAATCTTATGTTTTTGTAACAAGTTTAATTCAAAAACAACATATGAAAACAGTATCAATATTGATGCCCTTCACGCTTTTTTTGTAACTAGCCTAGCGCTAGGTGGAATTTTAAAAATAAACATTAAACGTATTTTACAAATTATTATCATATTATTTTCTATCGTGTACATACAACTTTTATCATATCATTTTCTATTGTGTACATACATCTTATTATCACATTTATTTTCCAGTCCAACGCATTGGAGACAGCCATAAGGACAGGTCGGACTGATATCGTATCTTTGCTTCTAGACAAAGGTGCCAGTCTTGATCAGGTTAATATACTGATATTCTTTCGTTTAAAGTAGTAGATTTTAAATTATTAACTTAAGCACTGTTCATTAGCATCGAGCATGATAGATGTCTTATTACAACGATCATACCAGACAACCTTGTTGCAATTTTGCAATTGAGTCCGATAAGTTTTTGATGGGAAGATAACCTTTACGTATGTTGCTACTATTCATTTCTCAGTTTAAAACATCATCAATTCGAATGAGATTTAGAAAGGTCATCTTATGCCATGCGGTAATGATATACAACTAATATTGTACACATTGTACGGGTTTAAAAGTGTACGAACTGTCTCGGAAATGAAAGTCGAATATCGATATTTCCATCGATTTTAGTATTGCTGAGTATGCAACTTTATAGATCATGGTCTAGGAGGGTCCCACATGCCTCCCCTCTCTCTCTTTCTCTCACACACACATCCCTCACACACACACACACACACCCACACACACACACACACACACACACACACACACACACACACACACACACCCTCACACATATACACATACCCTCCCTCACACTCATACACACACACACAATCACACTCACCCTCTTACCATCACACACACACAAACACACATCCAAACCATTTTTCCTAACCCTTATTACCCTCTGATCAGAAATCAAAATGTTAACATTGCATAAGTTGGGATGTCGTCATTTAAATGGGCGCCATCTCGAATATTCATGACACATTTTTTTCATATTTGAGAAAAACAATAGGATATTTTGATACAAAAGAAAAGTACTGGTATACCATCATTAAGTTTATAAAACCGGTGGAGTATACTGAATATATGATTGTTATTTATGTTATAGTATTGTAATATACCTAAATTACTTGATCTTGCTCGTTCCCTGATACCTGTGGCGTGTTCAGAATGTTAAGCGCTCTCACCTGGACGGACATGTGCAGGAAAGCATTCGTACACGTACCCATTTATCGTACAGGTCGCCAGTAATTGTTTTTTTATCACTTTCCAATTCCACTTAAGGATGTATTCTTCTACGGTTTTAGTCCTGTTGAAGTCCCGTTTCGACAAAGATCAATGGAATTATGAGATTTTCAAATACAATTTATTAATATCTGTAACAATTTGCTAGTTGCACATTTTCTTTATGTTATGAACTCCTATTTCCAAAAATCTATAAAAGAAAAAAAAGTTTAATACAAGAAATTTTGACTTCCTAGAGAAGTACATCGTTAACTTGATAGAAATCAACATATATCACCGTGTCGTTACTTACTCAACACTCCTTAATCAAAAACGGGGCAGACAATTCTTTGCTAAAATTGTTTCTGGATGAATGCTTTCTTACATGTTGCAATCTATACAATCTTTCAGTAGATTAACTTGTTCACTGTTCCTTGAGCGTTCTTTTACCAAGTCAAAGTTGAATTGGAATGCATTTCGGCCAAAACTATAATTGAGTGCTTTAATCCCTACATATAAAATGTCTGTTTCCTCTATAACATGGGATTCCAATCGTTGAAGTCTTCTAATTTGTTATTATGAATTGAATAGGGATACACAAGTAAAGAAATAAACTTAAATTAAATTACGGTTTGAATACACACATGACGCCAGTCTTTCAAATTTTTCTTATGTGCACGCTGAAGCTTTTCGTTTGACTTTATACCTCAGGTCGATTACATGCAATTGTATTTTTACTAATGTAATTTGTACCTGCCAATTTATATACAGCAAGTGGTATTTGGTAATCCTCGCTCAGTTTCGAATATCCATTTATACACGACTGTAGAAGCCCTCGCACCAGATTATGATAATGTAACGACTTGTTTCGCTACGACCGTAGTCATTAGCGTAGAGTAAGAATGATACAATTAATTTGTTTTGCCCTGGGTTCGACTGCCGCGTTAGCTTGAAGATTCTTATGTCTCGCTACAATATTTAAAGGTAATAGTGAGTATGGACAATGGACGACATCAAATTCAGTTTACAGTTTATTAATATGTAACATGTGTAAAGGCGACAACAAGAAAATACCCGCGTGGCTCAGTGGGAATAAGTGTGTAATGGACAGTTTTGCTGCTAATATTCTCACGTTTTCGCTATCAGAATTAACTCCTACCCATCAATGAAAGACCGAGCACTTGGCGCTACACACCGGGTCGATTATCGATAGTTTAACCTTCAATTTCACAAACACCGTTCTCCAGCGAAGATTCTCAAAATCTCCTTAACGGTTAACCCCGAAACTCAACACAGGAGGCTCCCACTACCAACGGCTCTCAACACAAGAGTGAAGACTTTTAAATACTATCGAAACCCGTCTAAAAGCGAGACATGCCAAGTCCGACATTGCACAATTTCACAAGTATTTCAAACTCAAAAATATAGCAAAAATATCGACTGACAGCGAAAAATACACACACAGTAATGTTAATATGCATTTCCATACTATACGATAACAGCAAATTAGGGAAAGGATGGGCGACAAATATATGAAAATAACATAGGATTCAAAAACACAACCCTCGCCTCTCAAGGCCCGGTAGAAAACTGAAAGTCTCGGCGCAGTCCCGAGATCTCGTGCCCAGCAAATCCCCGCCAAAGTCTCGGTTAATATAATTTCCGGAAAATATAGCAACGAAGCGCACCGCAGCTTCGTTACAATAACATTGTCATTGAAATATTCGACACAATTCTACACTGCTGCAAACATCTGCCTTTTCTGTCAAATATTCAGACAGAAACACAATCTGGTTCTGTGCAAAGCACAATCAGTGGATTGTGGATTTGTATTCAAATATGTTATAAAATAAGCAACGCTCATAAAGAAAATGATTCAAAGTACCGATGGAGAAATTGAAAAAAGGACTATAACTAGTTTTAACAAGACAACGAGCAAACCACGGACAATAAAATCAACACATAGATAAACGAAAAAGACTATTACCGTATCAAACCGGCAAGTTTGATTGGAGGTTTTTTAGCATAAGTTTGGGTGCTTTAAATATATACAATAAGATGTTGAATAAACCATTTAATTCATAGAAATCATGTTGTAACAAACTAAATATTAATACAAAATGTTCAATAACCGATCTTTAGAACTCTATCACCGAAACGTCAAACAAATCCCAGAAGCGTGCGAACAGTGGGTCCCTAATCGACTGCCCATAATCAGCTCATGAATCCACTATATACAATGTTTATGAAAAAGTTGAGTGCTTTCTAAACTCCTAAACCGTGAAAAGTTACCGTCGTGATGTGTTTTTTTCCCCAATTTGATTAAAATACAGATCCTTATTATCACTACGTTGGAAAAGAGGATCTGACAACATCCATCTGGGTCCAGGTGACCTTTGGAAATGGTCAATCAATTGAAATTGCTTCCAGCAAAATCGAAAAGATGAATTCAAATACACAATCTATTCAATTATGGGGACATATAGACGTCATATTGAATCAACCTAAATCATCTGGTATCACTGATTTTAAGTGAATAAAACAGATTCAGTTATCTATATATATATATATATATTCAGTTTAATTTGTATAAACCAGGTTTAAATAGTTCATTTTAATTTGTATATAGCTTTATTAAAACCAGGTTTAAATAATTCGACTTAATTTCTAAGTGTGACTTCTAATATGTGTATCTTATGACGTCATAGTGTATTGTTTACTATGACGTCATCAATCCTTGTTATTTATCGGCCATCGTAGTTTATTGACACTTCAATAACTAAATCCAATACAATTAAGAAGCAAAAACCAATTGGAATCTTTGTGCTAAGTATAGCTAATTAAATTCAATATCAAAGGTCCGAAAACAAACATAAACATCACAAATATTCCTAATTGTATATTATACAAATATAGCATTTTGATGAGGTCTATACATGGTTATATCGACCAAAGAAAAAATATGGACCGAGGTCGATATTTTTTCTGTGGTCGATATAACCCTGTATTGACCGTAATTGTTTTTTTATTATTTTTTTTCTGGATTTTTAACATTTTGAAATGAGTGTGAAACTAAATAAGCATCGCATTGTAAACTCGACTTCGTGATGACAGTTGCAATCTTATGTTTTTGTAACAAGTTTAATTCAAAAACAACATATGAAAACAGTATCAATATTGATGCCCTTCACGCTTTTTTTGTAACTAGCCTAGCGCTAGGTAGAATTTTAAAAATAAACATTAAACGTATTTTACAAATTATTATCATATATTTTTTCTATCGTGTACATACAACTTTTATCATATCATTTTCTATTGTGTACATACACCTTATTATCACATTTATTTTCCAGTCCAACGCATTGGAGACAGCCATAAGGACAGGTCGGACTGATATCGTATCTTTGCTTCTAGACAAAGGTGCCAGTCTTGATCAGGTTAATATACTGATATTCTTTCGTTTAAAGTAGTAGATTTTAAATTATTAACTTAAGCACTGTTCATAAGCATCGAGCATGGTAGATGTCTTATTACAAGATCATACCAGACAACCGCGTTGTAATTTTGCAATTGAGTCCGATAAGTTTTTGATGGGAAGATAACCTTTTAGTATGTTGCTACTAATCATTTCTCAGTTTAAAACATCATAAATTCGAATGAGACTTAGAAAGGTCATCTTATGCCATGCGGTAATGATATACAACTAATATTGTACACATTGTACGGGTTTAAAAGTGTACGAACTGTCTCGGAAATGAAAGTCGAATATCGATATTTCCATCGATTTTAGTATTGCTGAGTATGCAACTTTATAGATCATGGTCTAGGAGGGTCCCACATGCCTCCCCTCTCTCTCTTTCTCTTTCTCTCCACACACATCCCTCACACACACACCCTCACACACACACACACACACACACACACACACACACACACACTCACACACACATCCCTCACACACACACACACACACCCTCACACACATACACATACCCTCCCTCACACACATACACACACAACCAATCATACTCACCCTCTTACCATCACACACACACAAACACACATCCAAACCATTTTTCCTAACCCTTATTACCCACTGATCAGAAATCAAAATGTTAACATCGCATAAGTTGGGATGTCGTCATTTAAATGGGCGCCATCTCGAATATTCATGACACATTTTTTTTCATATTTGAGAAAAACAATAGAATATTTTGATACAAAAGGAAAGTACTGGTATGCCATCATTAATTTTACCGGTTGAGTATACTGAATGTATGATTGTTATTTATGTTATAGTATTGCAATATACCTAAATTACTTGATCTTGCTCGTTCCCTGATACCTGTGGCGTGTTCAGAATGTTAAGCGCTCTCACCTGGACGGACATGTGCAGGAAAGCATTCGTACACGTACCCATTTATCGTACAGGTCGCCACTAATTGTTTTTTTATCACTTTCCAATTCCACTTAAGGATGTATTCTTCTACGGTTTTAGTCCTGTTGAAGTCCCGTTTCGACAAAGATCAATGGAATTATGAGATTTTCAAATACAATTTATTAATATCTGTAACAATTTGCTAGTTGCACATTTTCTTTATGTTATGAACTCCTATTTCCAAAAATCTATAAAAGAAAAAAAAAGTTTAATACAAGAAATTTTGACTTCCTAGAGAAGTACATCGTTAACTTGATAGAAATCAACATATATCACCGTGTCGTTACTTACTCAACACTCCTTAATCATAAACGGGGCAGATAATTCTTTGCTAAACTTGTTTATGGATGAATATCTTCTTATATGTTGCAATATATACCATCTTTCAGTAGATTATCTTGTTTCTGTTCCTTGAGCGTTCTTTTACCAAGTCAAAGTTGAATTGGAATGCATTTCGGCCAAAACTATAATTGAGTGCTTTAATCTTTACATTTAAAATGTTTGTTTCCACTATGATATGGGATTCAATGAAGTCTTCTAATTTGTTATTATAAATTGAACAGGGATACACAAGTAAAGAAATAAACTTAAATTAAATTACGGTTTGAATACACACATGACGCCAGTCTTTCAATTTTTTCTTATGTGCACGCTGAAGCTTTTCGTTTGACTTTATACCTCAGGTCGATTACATGCAATTGTATTTTTACTAATGTAATTTGTACCTGCCAATTTATATACAGCAAATGGTATTTGGTAATCCTCGCTCAGTTTAGAATATCAATTTATACAGAAACTGTAGAAGCCCTCGCACCAGATTATGATAGCATTGTAACGACTTGTTTCGCTACGACCGTAGTCATTAGCGTAGAGTAAGAATGATACAATTAATTTGTTTTGCCCTGGGTTCGACTGCCGCGTTAGCTTGAAGATTCTTATGTCTCGCTACAATATTTAAAGGTAATAGTGAGTATGGACAATGGACGACATCAAATTCAGTTTACAGTTTATTAATATGTAACATGTGTAAAGGCGACAACAAGAAAATACCCGCGTGGCTCAGTGGGAATAAGTGTGTAATGGACAGTTTTGCTGCTAATATTCTCACGTTTTCGCTATCAGAATTAACTCCTACCCATCAATGAAAGACCGAGCACTTGGCGCTACACACCGGGTCGATTTTGATAGTTTAACCTTCAATTTCACAAACACCGTTCTCCAGCGAAGATTCTCAAAATCTCCTTAACGGTTAACCCCGAAACTCAACACAGGAGGCTCCCACTACCAACGGCTCTCAACACAAGAGTGAAGACTTTTAAAACTATCGAAACCCGTCTAAAAGCGAGACATGCCAAGTCCGACATTGCACAATTTCACAAGTATTTCAAACTCAAAAATATAGCAAAAATATCGACTGACAGCGAAAAATACACACACAGTAATGTTAATGCATTTCCATACTATACGATAACAGCAAATTAGGGAAAGGATGGGCGACAAATATATGAAAATTAACATAGGATTCAAAAACACAACCCTCGCCTCTCAAGGCCCGGTAGAAAACTGAAAGTCTCGGCGCAGTCCCGAGATCTCGTGCCCAGCAAATCCCCGCCAAAGTCTCGGTTAATATAATTTCCGGAAAATATAGCAACGAAGCGCACCGCAGCTTCGTTACAATAACATTGTCATTGAAATATTCGACACAATTCTACACTGCTGCAAACATCTGCCTTTTCTGTCAAATATTCAGACAGAAACACAATCTTGTTCTGTGCTAAGCACAATTACTGGATTGTGGATTTGTATTCAAATATGTTATAAAATTAGGAACGCTCATAAAGAAAATGATTTAATATACCGATAGAGAAATTGAAAAAAAGGACTATAACGAGTTTTAACACGACAACGAGCAAACCACGGACAATAGTATCAACACATATATATACGAAACAGACTATTACCGTATCAAACCGGCAAATTTGACTGAAGATTTTTTAACATAAGTTTGGGTGCTTTAAATATATACAATAAGATGTTGAATAAACCATTTAATTCATAGAAATCATGTTGTAACAAACTAAATATTAATACAAAATGTTCAATAACCGATCTTTAGAACTCTATCACCGAAACGTCAAACAAATCCCAGAAGCGTGCGAACAGTGGGTCTCTAATCAACTGCCCATAATCAGCTCATGAATCCACTATATACAATGTTTATGAAAAAGTTGAGTGCTTTCTAAACTCCTAAACCGTGAAAAGTTACCGTCGTGATGTGTTTTTTTCCCCAATTTGATTAAAATACAGATCCTTATTATCACTACGTTGGAAAAGAGGATCTGACAACATCCATCTGGGTCCAGGTGACCTTTGGAAATGGTCAATCAATTGAAATTGCTTCCAGCAAAATCGAAAAGATGAATTCAAATACACAATCTATTCAATTATGGGGACATATAGACGTCATATTGAATCAACCTAAATCATCTGGTATCACTGATTTTAAGTGAATAAAACAGATTCAGTTATATCTATATATATATATATTCAGTTTAATTTGTATAAACCAGGTTTAAATAGTTCAGTTTAATTTGTATATAGCTTTATTAAAACCAGGTTTAAATAATTCGACTTAATTTGTAAGTGTGACTTCTAATATGTGTATCTTATGACGTCATAGTGTATTGTTTTTACTATCAATCCTTGTTATTTATCGGCCATCGTAGTTTATTGACACTTTAAGAACTAAATCTAATACAATTAAAAGCAAAAACCACTTGGGATCTTTGTGTTAAGTATAGCTAATTAAATTCAATATCAAAGGTCCGAAAACAAACATAAACATCACAAATATTCCTAATTGTATATATTATACAAATATAGCATTTTGATGAGGTCTATACATTGTTATATCGACCAAAGAAAAAATATGGACCGAGGTCGATATTTTTTCTGTGGTCGATATAACCATGTATTGACCGAAATCAAAATGCTATAATTGTTTTATAATTCTTTTCTGGATTTTTAACATTTTGAAATGAGTGTGAAACTAAATGAGCATCGCATTGTAAATTCTGCTTCGTGATGACAGTTACAATCTTATGTTTTTGTAACAAGTTTAATTCAAAAACAACATATGAAAACAGTATCAATATTGATGCCCTTCACGCTTTTTTTGTAACTAGCCTAGCGCTAGGTGGAATTTTAAAAATAAACATTAAACGTAATTTACAAATTATTATCATATTATTTTCCATCGTGTACATAAAACTTTTATCATATCATTTTCTATTGTGTACATACACCTTATTATCACATTTGTTTTCCAGTCCAATGCATTGAAGACAGCCGCAAGGAAAGGTCGGACTGATATCGTATCTTTGCTTCTAGACAAAGGTGCCAATCTTGATCAGGTTAATATACTGATATTCTTTCGTTTAAAGTAGTAGATTTTAAATTATTAACTTAAGCACTGTTCATAAGCATCGAGCATGGTAGATGTCTTATTACAAGATCATACCAGACAACCGCGTTGTAATTTTGCAATTGAGTCCGATAAGTTTTTGATGGGAAGATAACCTTTTAGTATGTTGCTACTAATCATTTCTCAGTTTAAAACATCATAAACTCGAATGAGACTTAGAAAGGTCATCTTATGCCATGCGGTAATGATATACAACTAATATTGTACACATTGTACGGGTTTAAAAGTGTACGAACTGTCTCGGAAATGAAAGTCGAATATCGATATTTCCATCGATTTTAGTATTGCTGAGTATGCAACTTTATAGATCATGGTCTAGGAGGGTCCCACATGCCTCCCCTCTCTCTCTTTCTCTCACACACACATCCCTCACACACACACACACACACCCTCACACACATACACACACACACCCTCACACACATACACATACCCTCCCTCACACACATACACACACAACCAATCATACTCACCCTCTTACCATCACACACACACAAACACACATCCAAACCATTTTTCCTAACCCTTATTACCCACTGATCAGAAATCAAAATGTTAACATTGCATAAGTTGGGATGTCGTCATTTAAATGGGCGCCATCTCGAATTTAACTAAAAAGTTGAAAATATTCATGACACATTTTTTTTCATATTTGAGAAAAACAATAGGATATTTTGATACAAAAGAAAAGTACTGGTATACCATCATTAAGTTTATAAAACCGGTGGAGTATACTGAATATATGATTGTTATTTATGTTATAGTATTGTAATATACCTAAATTACTTGATCTTGCTCGTTCCCTGATACCTGTGGCGTGTTCAGAATGTTAAGCGCTCTCACCTGGACGGACATGTGCAGGAAAGCATTCGTACACGTACCCATTTATCGTACAGGTCGCCAATAAATCCAATATGGCATCTATTCCATTTACCGTTTATGTTGTGATTATAGCTGAAGACTGAAGATGGGGAAATGCCTGTGTTTAATGCAGATGTAAATGCAATCATTGCAAGGAAACAAGGTAAACTGTCATTTTTTCACTTAAATTGATATATTGATACTTGTTATGATAGTTTTGTTATTTGAAAAATATATTGTACTATTGACGGTGGCTGAAATGATCGACGGCAATTGTTAAATACCCGTTCATATACATATAAGGGCAACACAACTCTATTAACACTTGTCATATTCACGTGATATTTCCTTTGTGTATTTCATTTGTTACCTTTTATAAGACGTATTAGATTTCTAGTGGAGCAACACCTTAAGGGGTGTTACGGATGACTTGAGAGACGTTAAGGACCTCGCGGTAATTCAAAGATGTTAGCCCATTGACAATGTGACCTTATATTAAGGTCAAGTTCGTTTATTTAAACATTCCTCCATTTCAGCATGCTACAGACCCAACATCAGGTCTGTAAGACTATTGACAAGAACTTATTGCAAGTGGAATATAACTAGCACTCCCAATTCAAAACTGGTAGCTGCTTCTTTAAAGACTTATCCTAATCTTCGGAAGGTAGTCCGATTCTTTTACAGCTTATCCTAACCTTCGGAAGGTAGCCGATTCTTTTATGTCTCATCCTAATTTTAATTCCCTAAAAAACGCACATGAATGTACACATTACATGTAACACACTTTTTTTGGTGAATAAAATAGGTTACAAGATTTTAAATAAAAATATATAGTAATTATGGGGGGTTGGAGTATATACGCTCTTCGTCCGTAAAATTGTAGTACAATCAAAGGGGAGATAACTCCTTGGAAGAAGAGCGGTTACCATGGGCATGGGGACATGCATCTCGGTAAAACATGATGCTTCATCCACCCCCACACCCCTTCAATGTTATTAATTCTCAGCCACGTGATAATTTCAACTAATTGCAGGCACTTTTATAAACATGAAGTCTAATAGAATTCAATATTTAGCATTATGCTCGGAAATTTTGTATAGCTAAACAAATACTGAATTAGAAATTTACCTCCCTTTATTCGATCCCAATTAAAATTTCTCATGTGGCCTCTGTCATGGAGCTAGAACTGCTTACCAGGTATACATAATACTTCAATAAGAAATGATAATTAAGACTTTGGTAATGAAAGCACATCCTTTCAAAGTCAGTTTTCAGTAGTAATGGACAAATTCATTGAATTTTTAATTTTAATATTGAATCAATCTATAGTTATATCATCTTTTCCTATTAGTCCAACTTTGCTTTTACAGTACATATTCTTCCATGTGGAATGTTTGTTTTTGCTATGTTACAGCATTTGTTAAGTTCAGTAATTAAAACTTTAAAATATTTAAAGTTAAAATCATGTCATTATCAAACATACTGATTTCAAAGAGTTTCATCTGTATGATATATATATATACATGCGTAATGTAGTATTGTTTACCATATAATATTATCAATGCAACAAATTTAAAGAATTCTTGTAAAAATGATCCGTTAGTGAAGGTATGAAAATTGTTTTTCAAAGAATCTGTAAGTAGGGGGAGATAATCCCATATTGCAGGAATATTTTGGGTGTCATGAAACCATCATTTAATCTTGCAAACTTTATTCAGTCTGATATTTGCTTTCAGCATATAGCTCAATTAGTAATTCTTAGTCATAATCTGTTCATTCTTTACAATAGATGCATATAGCAGTGATATACTAATGTAGCTTTACATGTTTCTAAATGAAAAAGATGTGAAAAACAAATCATATTAAAAAATCAAAATTTCTGCAATAGATAAACTGATTCTTATTTATAAATAATTACATGATACCCAGTATAAAATATTTGGAAATGTCATGTATATGAGTATATGACAGACATCAAAACATTTGTATTCTTACATGTACCTTGGAAATATGCCTGTTCCTGAATAATCATATGAAAGGCTAGATCTGATACCCCCATGTTATCGAAAAAATCTGTTTTTTTTTCTCATATAAGTAAGAAATTGATAATAATAGACAATATCGCCCTCGTCGAACACTCAATGCCTTACGAATACATACATTTTAGAGAACCAGAAAGTTAAACAGTGTTTTTACATAGAAAATCACAAAAGATCTCTATCAAGCTACACGTTTTCATGGATACAGCGCAATTAAAATAACCAAAATTTATGTATCAAATATTGATTGCATGACCCCCAACAGGTCATTGAGAGGTAGTTTAAAATAAAACATCGAACTTGTGGTTTTGAAAAGATTGTTCAGCTAATTATATATATAAAGGCATGGAAGTGAGCAAATAAAGCAGATACCTCCTCTTTCCCATCCCAGATGCAAATCTTGTTTTCTACCTGCAATTTCAAGCCAAACACAATTAAGTCATAATGATTGCCTAATATTTATCCCTGCCATTCATCAATATTGTTCACTTATTAGGACCCATTGGTTATTTAGAAGGAGAAAAGGATGGAGTAGCTTGTTTGGGCCGGTCACCTTAGGTTGCAGAGTGGTAAAGATGTCTCGACATATTTACCACAAACCCTCTACCTATGGGTTATAAGTTTGAATACCATTCGGAGTAGGTGTCAGGTACTGACTGCTGGTCAGTGGTTTTTCCCTGTGTACTCTGACTTTCCTCTATCATCTCCTTAACTGACCCTGCAATAAATACTGATTCTGATGTTTGATTTAAACATTGGCATGATATTAACGATTTTCAAATGTTTTGTATATAATTATTATGTAAAAGTCAGAGTCACAGTGGTCAAGTGGTTTAGATACACAGACATATTTCCACATTACCTAGCTCCACCTCTGAGTCATGACTTCAAATCCCATTTGGGGCAGTCGCCAGGTACTGACTGCTGGTCGCTGGATGGATTTTCCCCGGGTACTCCGGCTTTCCGCCACCAACAAACTGAACATCCTTACATGACCCTGGCTGTTAATATGACATCAAATTAATAAAATCCACTCATGTAAAAGTCTCCCCTAATCCTATTTAATCTTTAAGAAGTTTTCTATATAAATAAGAAAATGGTAATAATAGACAATATTGATCTCGCTAAACAAGAAATCTATTAGAATAGTACATGTACATTTCTCTATCTTGGCTATTTATTTTAATTGTGTCTAGCATTACCTTAGAAAATACATCTAGAAATTGAACAAATAAGCAAATTGCCTCCCTTTATTCAATCCCAGTGAAAAAAATATGCGAACATGTAAAGAATGAAGTAATAAAAAAAGTTTCAAAAGCAAGTAATATTTTTATTGGTACAATACCTTAACCGATATCACTTAATTTTTTTAAATGTACATGTATAATGAGAAATATATGACATTTTTAGATCTATTCCCAAAAGTTACTGTTTAATAATCATAAAATATTGGTTTTTTTTTCCGGAAGAGAACGAGGCATTTTTTAAGACAAACTACTGGGACCCTACCAGTAGTCGTGAAGGAACAGTAGTCGTGATTTGGGGATAAAAATTCTTTGCATCTCATGAACCATATTATTTCCACATAAACAAAACAAGACCATGATGAAGTATTCGTCAGCAGCTCCAGACAATCGTAAATTTGGATACACAGTAGAAAATGCACATAATCACGACTATTATCCGTCACGTCTAGTCTATTGGTTGGGTCCCAGCTGTAGAGCACATTTGTTAGAATAAATATTTAAAAAAAATGTAAAAAAAAAAACAATTACTTTAAAGTTTAGTTGGTCTCTGAAAAGCTGAAGAGCCTGTTGGGTGTTTGATATACAGTACATTTTATTTTTAAAAAACCTGTTGTTACTATACCTCCCCCCCACCTCTAAGGAAACAGTAACCTTTAAGTAAGTTAATGTAAAATGGTAATGTAAAAAAATTGTGATTTGTGAAAATTCAGGCTTACGTGTCATTTAAAACTGCAATGCATATCTAATAATGTTGATCATATCCATTGTCAAACTACCAGAATTTTCAGGTTTGTTTTCTTTAGTTGTCACTTATATTAATTAGTTTACGACTAGGCCTATCCCTTGTCCAACATTTGTCGCATGGGCACTTCCGCTTTGATCTCATATCACGGTACTTGCATGTATGCTCGGTGCTATTTTTAGACTGCAGCTGATCAACAAAACATGTGTCATCTGACAACGGGTATGGTTTAAATACGCTACTAGCCTAGTAGGTAGCAATTTAATCATATAATTAAGCAATTTATTAGGAGGACATATTAAAACGGCATCTGTCTCAGAGTCTGTAAAATACTGTCAGTTTACGAGTTGGTTTTAAATTGAAACCATGCAGTGTTGCCTAGCCTAACGCTTGATTCAGTCGTTGTCATGATCAGACTTGGTACTGCAAAAAGAACAACCTCATATATTAGATAGCCAATAATACTAACATTCGCCGATAGTGATAGCTTTAACAAGTAAAATAGACAACTACGCCTACTTACCCGATTGTAACCTGAAAAGGGAGGCGGATTTCAACTTCAATATCCAACCCGGTTCAAACCGGATATACAGGTGACACATCGCATTCCTCCTACAGGTGGCGCTTGTCGTATGGCATGTCTTTATGCGGTTGAACGCCTCAAACAGCACACACTTCCCCAATTCGAGCGATCTCCAACACATGTTTGGATATCATTGCAAGACTTATAATACGTTTCATAAATTTAGGTAATTGAATAATGAAATAAACATAATTTTTCAAAAATAAGACCCATTTGTGAATGGTCCAATCGTCAATCGAATCGGTAAGAATAGCTTTGAAGGAAGGCGGCCCAAGTACCAAAATATCTCGTCTGCCGTGGAAATTTACTGGGAATCTGCGAAATACCCCCAATTTCCAAGACCGTCTTGTGGTCGTTCTGTATAATATTTTCAAACACTAAAAATACCGTTTTGTTTAGAATTACTTATACTATTAATGTGTAGAATCTCAGTTTGTCAACTATGAGCGTTTGTTAGCTAGAACGAATTAAATAGAAACTATATATTTGCATTGAATCGAACCAAGGAATAGGGATATCAATATTACAACCAAAATGAACATATGTTTATCATATACAAATGTCGTTTATACACTTTGTACTGTGCGCTTACTAATGTAAATACAAAAAGGCCGAGTTGAATTATTGTATACGAATATAATTTAAAGATGCTCCAACACCGAAAGAACATAAACGATATCCATCATTTTAACAACAGCACATTTGTGTCTAATAAACACAAACATACAGATAAAATATTTTTGTTTTGCTTTTGATACATGCGCAATCAGTACTTCATTCCATATATGACATTATACAATTGATGCCCGAGAGTCGTTATGTCAACCGAGGGGGTCGAGGGTGGACAACTCGTCATGTCGCTCCATCACGGGGGCATCAATTGTTTTATTATACGAATATTACTGTTTTGTTTCCAATTTGACTTATTTAAAATATTCTGTTTCAATTGTCCATAGCCAGGTTACATCGGTGTTTGCACAAAAATATGCTAGGTAGCATGATATATGTACAATTTATTAAAATAAAACGTGAGAAATGTAGCAAAATACTCAAACCACACAGTATATATGATATAACAGAGGTGGTAGGCAACTTCCTGTGAATCAGAAATAAAATATTTGAAGGTTCGGTCAATGTTAGTATTAAGGACATGTGTAATGACCGAACTTCCAAATCTTTTATTTCTGAGTCACAGGAACTAACCTACCATTTGTGTGTTTTAACTATCGTTTTGGAGTTCTACTATGATTTCCCATGCTTGTTGAGCTTGCGAAAACACGTTAGGTATATACTATTACCGTACATGTACATGTATTTCCGATATGTTCAAGCTGTGGCTAGGAAGTGGACAGGGTGGGTACTTACATTGTAGATTTCAATAATCTGTTTATCATTTAAAATGTTGAAAATATAGGGTAGTAATCTACTGTGTTAATTGTCCTTACGCAACGGAAAATATACCGTTAGGTATATACCATAGGTACAAGTACGTGTCATGTCTCGAAGTCTAAACAACTCAGATTGTCTCCGTACAGATTAATCAGATGTTAATCTGATATAAATGTTTTGTAAACCAGAGCAAAGGATTCGTCCTGAAGCCGCCATATATCATTTCCACGGAACATCTCCATTAACATCAACATTAGTACGTAACATCTAGAGACACCCCGGATGACGCTCACGCGAGGGTGACATAACGAGGGCGACATAAGGATTCGGGGTGACATAACGAAATTTCAATCAATGTAGCGCAAATACAAATGACATGACTATTGTTTCAATCACGTAATACTGTATTGACTAATCAGAAGCACTAATACATTGATGAGATATAATAAAGTGCCGTTGATTTGTTTCTGGACGCAATTAATTATTTTTAATATGTCATCTAGAAGTAAAATAAGAAACTCATACATTTCAACGATGGTAATGGTATAAGGTTAGTAACTTTTGTAACTGAAGAAAAATACTTCTTCGTCTGCTCCTGTTTTTAAGAGAAAAACAATACCATTTGTCAGCGGTGGGCCATCTTTTAATTCCCTGTAAATTGCATTCAATATCCTTGTAATAGTTACCCGTTTAGTAAGGTTAATGTGCTATAACCGGGCAAACATTTTGACATGTTACTTTTTCATCAGTAACATTTTGAAATGTATAAGGTTTGATGAATTAAATTGACATACAAACATGTATATTTACGTTCCCTTGCCATTTCTACTACATAAACTAACAAGCCAAAGTGAAGTATATGTGGGTATTACTGACACCAAAATCGTGATCATTATGACGTTACTAATGTTCACGTGGAAACGTCAACAAATCACCGTCATAATGGCTGTTCTAATCTTGTACATCAAATCGTCGTTGATAAACGGTTTTCCTGGTCCTACTTAACAATTTTATTGCAGAAAACCTCAAAATGAATTAATAATGTAAGTATTAGTATTACACTGTCTTCATATGGATTATATGATCTATAAAACTGCCAGAGCTTTGCAGACAATCGTTTCATAGTGCACGATGCGCTATTGTGCATTACGAAGATTGTTTGGAAAGCTCTCTCTGATTTCTAGATTGGTTTATATAGATGCCAGAGCTTTGCAGACAATCGTTTCATAATATGTTATTGCGCAATATGAAGATTGTATACAAAGCTCTGATATATATATCGACCATATATTCCATAGGAAATACTATTTGATTTACTACAATTACTAATAACGCTGTACAAAAGTCAAGTGAAAATGTAGATCACAACTTGGCTTGATGGTCTGACTGTATGTATTAATTTCACTGCACTATTGAGTGTTATAATTACTATAACTACACAGGCGGGGTGACCAGTTTTCAATTATATATTAGCACATTGTATACCCCTGAACAAAGTCTCACTATTTCTTTGCTTGTTCCCTTTCTCCTGGTAGAGACACACCACAGTCAATAAAAGTGGTAATTTCTGTTCCTGCTAAGCGCTCAGTATAAAGTGAGTGGTACAGCTGGTTCGCCCGGTGTCAGTAAAATGTGAACGGATGGTACGATATGCGTAAGTGATATAGCACTATAAAAAGGACAAAATTTCCACTATACAACATGGATATACCGAAATCATATACTACAAACCACATACATGGGAGGCCGTCCATACATGACCCTGGTTGTTAATTGGACGTAAATTAATAAAACAAACAAACAACTGTTGCACAAATGTTAACTCACTTACCCCGCATGATACGAATTGATTCGAATGGGCCCCAGAAATTTCAACGAAAATAATTGTTTTGTTGGTGCCTAACGAATAAAGAAACATCTGCCTTATACTCGCAAAACAAGCATATCAACCATGCCATTGATCTATTAAACCAAAACAAACTCAAACGGCCAGTGTTATTAAATTTTGAAATTTAAATTAACAGTCATCGGACTTATCCAGACGATGACGATTGGAATCGTGCGAAAACGATGGTCAATCGTCGTTCCATTCATCATTGTTTCTAGAAATTTTGCGAAGTGATCAGATCACGCATTTTTGTTTTTATTTTGTTTTTATGCTACTTCATGAAAGGCATATATAAACGATATAAATGTTTCTGATTCTGTTTTAGGATCACAATAGCTACAATGTATATAGGACATGGTATCACCCACCTACTGTTGGAATCAATAATGTGCATGTTAATCTTATTTTTCACACAGCACGTTTCAACTTCGCAGTGAAAAAAATAGTTTAATGTTGATCATTTATATCTTGATTAGAACAAATCCGTCAGGAACAGAATACTACGCTGAAGGAATAAAGAAGACTGTTGAGAAACCTTGTAATATAACTATTACTGTGGTGGGACATAAAGGAGTCGGTAAATCATGTTTAGTCAAACAACTTAAAAAAGAAAGCATTCCACAAGGCGGACCAGGCTCAACGGATACAGCTGATTTTTACGTGAATTATATCGCCTACAACCCCGACACAGGGTTCAGAAAAACACTTGACAAACATGGAGAAATGGAAACTGGTCGTCATCGACTGCGGCATATCATCCAGCGATATCAAAAAGGGGAAGTGACAGAGGATGATGCGTTAGAATCAGTTCAGTTCATCATTAACATGACAGACACTCATAATACAAAACTAAAGGCTGGCGATAGAGAACAAGGAAATGAACCAGGTGAAGGCCGAAAAGAAGAAGAGGCTCATTCAAGCTCGGAAGCATCTGCGGTACATGCACCGTCCTTGAAGAGAGCCGAAACGAAAGGTAAGATTATTATTTATAATTTAAATTATAATGCATTAACAGTTCCAACAGAAATCCGACTTAGTCAACGATATGTTACTGTAGCATGCTTTCTATACGATTACTGCAGTGATTTCGTTGGTCCCTAGAGTTTGATTATCATAAATAGTGTTATGCTGTAAGATAAATAAAACATGCAATCTGCTTTCCGAAGTGCTATGTTAGAAAATATTGAATTTTCGGATAACACTTTAATGAAATAAATTTAAAATAATTTATCACATAATCCGCCTGATATCCATTGATTTCGCCCGTGCAATATTTTTTGCATATGTCTCTAGTGTAATATGGCATGGAGCGATTTGCGTTGTCTGGATATTCATTTTGACGTCAGACAGAAACAATAAAATGACGTCAGGAAAAACGACGTGACGTCAGGATTACGAGGACGGTGGGACAAAATGGCGGCCTGTGCTGGATTGTTCGGAATACATTTTGACGTAATTTGTTTTGTAATAAAAAGTATCTCCACCGCCGACAGAGCGTAAACAATATTCATCATTTTAACAATTGGTGTTTAATCATTTATATGACTAACTAATACAAAAAAATAATATGAAATAACTTGTTTTGTAATTGTGCAAGTGCAATCAATACTTCATTTCATATATGACATAGTGCCACGAGATTTTTTGGGATGCAATTAAGTATTTTTAATATTTTTGTCTTGAAATAAAATTAGAAGCTCAAACTTTTCAATGGTGGTATTGGTGTAAAGTAAATCACATTTGAAAATGAAGAACAATACTAATTCGTCTGCTCCTGTTTTTTGATAGCGAAACATGTCATTTGTCAGCGGTGGAACATCTTTAAAGTGTTCATTTCATATGAGATTTTATGAAACTCGGCTCGAATTTTTTTATTTTTGCTCGCTAAGGCTCGCAAAAATAAGAAATCGTTTCATAAAATCTCATATGAAATGAACACTCATTTAAGATCCTATATCTATGATACTCCGATACACGAAATTCAAGCTGGGCGACAATGTATGTTCTATTTCCATACAGGTTTCAAAGAAATGCTAAGGCAGTTTTTGTCAAGGTTCTGGATAAAGACAAAAGGTTTGCACGACTAACAATGGATTTCTAATAATGCATACTTATGCCGAACGCCAATGGTCACAATAATTTAATTCGATATACAAGAAGTTCGTTGTACAATGGAAATACACATTGTTTCATTTCAATTATGCATTTTTTGGTTTTATGTCCCCAGCAGTTTTGGAGAGGTCACTCTCTCAAGCTTTGCTCACCACTTTCAAGTTACCCATTTTTCATTTTGCATACACTTACACACATGATGCTCAACATTTATTATGGTGCTTATATATTTTTGAATCTTTTAATAATAACACGTAACTAGTTTTTACTTTTAATAGCATACGTGAAATGACATATGACATAGAATTTTACAAATACTAAGATGTGTCACAATAGATACAGTGTAACAATGTAAACAACACTAAACATTCGCTCATCTCTTCCAACTTTGTTAAATACCAATACATTTTCTTTTCCTTCCACACAATATCGAAGATAAGTATGTTTTTTATTTATATATTGGTGTTTATGTTTGAGAATAAAACTGTTTTGTTTGCCTTTCATAACCAACGTATACATGTACAATTGCACATATACACCGGGACTACTAACTATTCATATTTATTTTTACATCATTTTGTTTACAAACAACAATTTTGACAGATATGCAATAGTCAATAAAAAGGAAAAATTATAGTATAATTTGATATACCATCGCACACATGTACGCCTTGTAAATGACGCTAAAGTTTGTATTTGAGGACTTGATTTGAAGAAAACCATTTTTTTAATTTTTTAGCCGAGGACCCTCCAAAATTACAAGTTAACCAGGAACCATCGCAAGTGGAAAGTAAGTGGCATCATTCCTTGTGCCTTTTGAATAATGTATAGAGTATATGTCATATAAATATTTTATACATCAATCATTTTTTTCAAGGCGTCATTTTTTAATCAGCTATGGTTGCTTACTGTATACAAATGTGGTCCATTTTAAACTACAGGTCTAGAGAAAAAGAAAGACGTAGACGTTTCCCGGGAACAGAAGGAAGTTATAGAGGAGATTATGCACACTGAGATATCAGAGAATGATGACGACGTGAAAGGTTTTATAACAATATACGACTTTGGCGGTGAAGAAATCTTCTACAATACGCATCATAGTTATCTGTCCAGTAACATGGTGTTCGTCGTTGTGTTCAATGTGAAGATGTGCATAGATCCAGAAAGATCGGCAGCAGGATACGGTAATTATACCTATGGATTGTTAATGATAGTTTAACATCATGTTGTTATTATTACTTAAGTATTTTACAGTATCAATATTGATCGTCGGTTTTCTTTTGAAATATATGTATAAAAATGTATAACACCTCTATATCAATGTTGACAGAAATAACGGAGCAGTGGCTCAAGAACATAGCTACCTATGCCGTAGATGACTCTGCAGTCGATGCCAGAACTCCACCCGTGATCCTCGTCGGGTCCCACCTCGACCAAGTGTCGTCTGATGTAAGGAAATTTATTATACATACTCAATCAGTAGAATAGAGTGTGTTTATGTTTTCTGACGCGAAGCGTCATCGTGCTTCGGCCGTCGTCGTCTATCGTCAATAGTTTGTTCGCATTTACATTTTATCTTGTCCCACCAGATTTAGCTAAAACTTGTCTGAAATGATCCTGACATGGTTTAGATGAAGTGTTGTTTCGTTTCAGATCGTTTTAAAGTCTAAGATGGCGGTCACGGCTGCTGTCTTGAAAACATATTTTCAACTTCCCAAGTTTTACCGATGTGACTTAGGTGAAACTCAACAGAAATTATTTTGTCATAGTTCCGACCAAGTGCAATCTGATTAAAATACAGATCCTTATTATCACTACGTTAGATAAGAGGATCTGAAAAAAATCCCATTGGGGTCATGCCCAGGTGACCTATTTAAATGACCAATCAAATTGCTGCTGGCAAAATTTTGACGGTGAATTTCAGGGGAAATAGTTTGAAAATCTGTCAGAATTATTTCCATGTAGGTAGTCATCTCACCCAAAGAGCACAATGAGGCTAATCGTTTTTGTATGTTGGGGCGAAATCGCGTTGTCAATTGACAGAACAACGTGTAGAAAATGCATTTGATCTGAATTACACGTGGTTTAAAGGTCATCCGAACATGACCCTTAATGGGATTTTCTCAGATCCTATATTGAACGGAGTGGTTATAAGGATCTATATTTCAATCAGATTGGACCAAGTGCTGTTATTTTGTTGAGGAGAGGGTTCGATCGGAAATCCATGACGGCCTCCATCTTGAAAGCACAGTTTGAACTTCACTAATTATTCCATTAGTATTTATCTGAAAATGTTCGGGTTGTCAGATGGCAATTGATGTCCTTGGACCTTTCGTAATAGTTTACAGGCTATTTATCACAAATATGTAATACAGGCCATGAACATTGACGTCATGTCACAAGCTAAGGCTGCCAATGTCGTTACATAAAAACATACACGTGCATATGACTATGCTTTGGACTGGTCTTTAACTTTTGTAATTTATTTAAAAAAGTTTTCCTTTAGCTCGATCAGTGTTACATGAAACTACATCATTGTCCGAGATACAAGATAATATGTGACACGTAATGTAACAATCTAATTCTACGATGTGACGGGGTGAAACACTGCGTACTGTGTGTAACAACAATATTGGCGTGTAATTTAATTTCGTGGTTTGGAATTTTAAAATGTTTTCGTGGGTAGAGATACTGTATTTATGGTTCGCCAATGATACCATTAATACATCAAATTTGTTCATATTTATATTCATGGTTCCACAGCAATCGCCAATAGAAAAACTTCACGAGATATGTCAGGATTTGTTTCACTCTTATCTTTGATTGATTTCCATGAATATATTAATTGCTATCTCTACTAAGGAAGAGAAAAACAATCTCAATATTTTTTTCTAATGTGCTGTTCGCAGCTATATTTATTCATTTTATTTATATTTTTGTTCGAAAGTACTTCCATGTATATACTGATCACCTGATACTCACCAGTCTACCCTTCATAGTATGTATTGATACTGTACAGGTAGTTAACTTTATACATAAAATGTGGGTTTAATGAACCGTAGTTTATTGAGAGTTTCCACAAATAAACGTGGTGACGTCGGCAAAAAATGTGCGTAACTTTATAACGTCATTTATTCCGACGTCATAATCGCCGCATCTGGGCCCATTTTGTCAGTCGCCGTCACAAATATGTAATACACGCCATACACACAAATAACTTGTTATGAACCATACCTCACTATGTGTCGCAGTTATTTTGCAGTATGTTGTTAGAAATGTATATGTTTGGATGTTTTGCCCAAATATGCGAGATTATCTGAGTATATCTGTAGTGCGGATTCTAAGATTTCGATCAGACTTTAAATACTAAAATATAAACTTTATTGGTTCCGTGACCTCACTTTAATATTACGACTATAAGGTGTATCCAAATATTAATCATAGGCCATTTAGGTATAGATAATGATTTTTTTGGGAGGTCAAGGTCAATGCTGACCAGGGTAGTCAGACATTTGTTTGCTCCGTACATTTTGCTAAAAAAATCATCATCTGTGTGTGGAGCAAGTTCTTCAGTTTTGACATGAGCAATCGTGTATAAGATTCCACAGACTTTTTTGGTAATATATCTTTGAAAAATGTGGAATTTGATGAGCACAATGGACTAACCAGGCGCCAACTCTGTTCACTTACGCATATGTGTATGACTAGCTGCACGTGAAATACCCGTGTACTTTACTGTGTGTTACCTGTACAGATAAAACTTACTCTGTGGATGTACGTGATATCTCTAGATATACAGGATGTCTTCATTAACAAGAAAGAGTGTAGGTAGAAAAAGTTTAGCGGTGGACAAGGGCAGAATTGATGAATTATATGGAATGGTGTCCTCGCTCATGACAAAGAGTGATATAGATAAACTCTTGGACAAAAAACTTGAAAAACTCAGAAAGGATATAAAAGCAGAAAACCGCACGCTGGTAGAACAGCTGGAAGGGGAGGATATTTGACCTGGAAAATGAAAACGATGTGTTTAAGAAAAAGGTTAATACACTGATATACCAGGCACAGAGTAATGAAAAGTTCGGTGATTCCATAGACTACAAACTAAATGAGCTCGAACAACAAGGAAGAAAAGATTCCATCCGGATTTTTGGACTCAGTGACGGTAATGAACGAGAATTGGTAGACGATTGTGTTGATAAAATAGTTAATTTTGTGAACAACTCCCTTGAAGTTCAGCTCAGTAAAACATAGACATTACCCATCGGTTGGGAAGATATAACAAGGACAGACCCGGAACTATTATATGCAAGTTCACTCAAAGGAGGAAAAAAACAGAGATCATATATACTCGTAGGAAGCTCAGTGGAAAAGGACAAGTAATCTTCGAGGACCATACGAAGAGGAACCAGGATATTCTGAAGGCGGCGTATAAACTTGACTGTGTAAAAATACCTATAGTAGAGACGGAAAACTGTTTGTGGTATTAAAGAATGGTAAGAGACGACGACTTCAGTACGACACAAAACTGACTGACCAATACCATGCCAATGACAGGAACTTCAGGATGGGATCGTTTGACTACGTTTTCTCTCTATTATCTATATGGATCTATTACTACAATTCAGTGATTTTTTGTGCCGTGTGATTGATAAGTCACTTTCGGTACGTCAAAGTACTACCAGGGACGGACTTCTCTGGATGTCGATCAGACACCTGTAAAGTTGATTGGATCCAGTCTTGATTTCTTTGGATAAGTGGGTTTTTTTCTGTAGATCTTTTCTCCGTTCTGAGTTATACATATAAATTCATGTGATAAGGATGTAATGGTCATATATATATGATATATCCAGTGGAATGATAGTGTAAGGAATTTTGTACGAACCGGTAAGTAACATTATTATTATTTCCCTTTTTTAAATATTTATATCAAACGATATTTACTTTACAAATAATTGCTTCGCGGTATTCATCGAAATGGTAATTTCCGAATAATTCTGTATAATATTATTGAGTTCCATAACTAATATCAGTGTACTACTTCCGGTTCTAGCGAAACCTCCGTTTATACTCGACCATACGGAATTTTACAAGAAGCAATTTGTGTGAATGTGTGAGTCAGCAGAAGTGCTTAGTCTTGACCAATTTGATATGTTTTATTCTTCTTTTCTCTTGCTTTCCTTTCTATCTTTCATGGGCAAGATGTCATAATTTCGGTAGTTAATTACAGTATCAGATGATGAAAAAAAAGTGTATTTTTATCTCTAGCCCAGTGTTTCTCTTTTATCTCTGTTTCTCTTCCTTTCTTTCTCAATCTATTGTTAACTACTTTATTTTTCTCATTCCTCTTCCTGTTACTTCTAATGTGTATGTATGTGTGTAAAGATGAGTATGTAAGTGAGGACTTCTGACTATTCTTGTATGTGAGAAAACCAGAATATATGTATGTGTGATTACAGGTATGTGCGAGAATGTGCGTCTGTGGTGTAAGTGGTTTGAATGCTGTGTGATGCCTTTATTTATACCAACAGCTTTATTATGATGATAGTGAATAAGGATGATGGTGATGAATGATAATGATGATGAGATTATAATACAGATGATGAGGATGATGATGAGCAATTAAAGCATTAATGATGGTGGCCATGATGAGGATGATGATGAATAATGACATAATTTGATTGGTGAAAGTGATGATGAATGGCTATGACTGATGAGAATGTTACTTTTGAGTGTGCTGATGAGGATTTATTATGAATGATGAGGATATACTTTAAAGCGTGAATGAAAATCACGATGAGAATGATAATAATGACAAACAATAATATGCATGATTAGAAGGGATATGATAATCTATATAATTTAAAAATAATTAATCTAATTGTTTTGTCTGTATATGTGGCTGCTGTTGGAAAAATTTAAACAGTTACAAAAATGATTGTGTTACAAAAGTGAACATGATCAGTGCAAGGTTAATTATACAAAGAGTTCCACCTTCACAATTAATATCTACAAGGAAATATCAGCGAATCATAAAACCACACACTGGTTGTAATACTACCTGGATATGCGATGATGACATATTCTGTTTCAATATTGGATAAGGTATGATAAGACATGGCAACATAAGATACAATAAGGCATACACAATCCAATTTTAAAAAGGCACTAATATCGACACATCCTGCTATTATGTTACAATATGAAATATATTATTCCCGATATACTGTAATGGGAACGTATAGGTCTGACAATTTCATTACATCACGGGAAGTATCATAATCCAAACTGATGTTTGCTGATTTTCGTATTTTTTTTATATACAAAATGTTAAATTTAAGTTATGACAGTGGTGATAAACAATAAAAAACGTGTAAAGATTTGAATTATTGAAGTGAACATATATCTTAATCGTAGAAAGAAGAGCAAGAAGCAGCATTTGCTCATGTTCTTCAAACTTTCCACGACAATCCAACCCTGCAAGGAATTATGGTGAATCACGTCCAGTATGCGTTCCCAATCGCTAACTTAGACGATTCTACTATCAACCAAGACATGTACGAAGTAATATGGCAGAGGGTATTGGATATTTCCCATCTTCAATCACGTTGGAAGAAGCCTATTCCTGCAAGGTGGACAGCACTCCAACATGAGCTGGTACGGCTTAAACACCAGGGAAGGATCTTTTTGACACACGGGGAACTACTTGACGTCAACAGGAATTTGCCAGTGCCACTTAAAGAAGACGAAATCAAGGATTTCCTCCAGTAAGTATTTGCTGTGTCAGTTTAAGGAAGTTATGTTTGGCAATAAAACAGCCACAATTGTTTTGTAAGCTAAAACTATTTGGCTACGCTTATATTTGTTAGGTTGTCTGTCGTTTTTGACAAAATCAAATCAATGTGCATGCTTGTCTGTACTGTTCTTTCCTCTTATTTTTAATATTTCTATATTATCAGAAACCTGAAGCTAAACGGATCGTTCCATTGCTATAACATCCATGGGGATAGCCCGTTTGTCATCCTCCAAGCGCAATGGACTATCGACGCGTTTAAAAAGGTGATTACGGATCCGAAATTCACCACCAACCTCCCTAAAGTACTGAAACCTCAGTGGGTACAGTATGAGAAATCTGGTATCCTTCCTGTCACATTACTGATGCAACTTTGGAATGAAGAAAGGTTTCTTGATAATAAAGAGATCCTTTGCATCGTAATGGAAACCCTCAACCTCTTGGCGAAGCCACTTTCTGATGATCCCAACGGTGATATTGGTTACTACATAGTACCATGTATGCTTAAAACCGCAGATCCCGAGGTGCTTCGACCCTTTCTTGAAGATCCCAATATCGTCACAACGGTCACTCTATGTCTCAAATTCAACAACCCATTCATTCCGCAGGCTGTATGGGACAAACTCATTGCATCATGCATTCACAGATTTGAACGTCTCAATGAACAAGGGCATGATGGCTTAAAGTTTGTTCAACGTGGATTTGCTTGTCTAGCAGTGAACGGACTATGGAACATGGCTATCAACTGTAGAGACCATGCAATGAAGGTCATTATGTTTACAAAGGATGCACAGGTAAACGCCAAGGGAGCCGGGATAAGCTTATTCTGCATTCTAGAGAATCTTTTACAGCGGGTCCTTGATCAAAATCAGCAGAGTCATCTGAAGTATCAATTGTACCTACACAACGACTACCGGTTCACTTCCAATGACAAGATGGTAAAAATAGACGAACTGAAACAGTTTGAACGCCTTGAATGCATTGGACCAAATGGTTGTGAATGGATAAACAGAGATGACATTTATGTCTGGTTTGGAGATCCCTCACAGAAGGTTAGTACTTTATTTATTGCATTAATAAGATCTAAAAATGATTGTCATTGTTTTATAAAGTTAGTTTAATATTCATTACAATATAACTATTAATAATAATTACACGTTTTTTATGCATTTTAGAGAGAGAATACAGCACGGTTATCTGAAGGTGAGTCAATATATCAGTGACACATATTTTTGGAACTCAAGCACTTGCTAATACATTTCTGCTTTATATACGTTATTGAATTTTATAAAAGTAATATATTGAAAACCATCAGTTTTGATGAATTCTAAGCTGTAAAATCATTCAAACGGACCGACAAACATGTGTGGTTCCGTATAAACATTAGCTACAACACTATTGTTACACTTTAAAAATGTTAAAGTTGTTTGTGGAATGTCATTTAAGAGCTGACGCACAAACTACCGAAGAGGAAGTTGTCATACAAAGAGATTGGCAGGATATCCAAGTACATCGGGAATCCGTATCAGACATTCTTTGTCGGGCTTGGCTGTCAAAGTGAAGTGATTCAACAGGAGATGGAAGAACACCGCCATTTAGCTTTCAGATCTCTAGTTACCAAGATTTTCCTTCAACTTACCAAAATAGGGGTAGATTACAAGTTCAAAACAGTAGCTGGGGTTATGATTGAGAATGGAATGGACGCAGCAAAGCTCATTGAGGTTGTGGATAGCAACGCGGATACTGTGTTTAAAGGTAAGGTGTAGTAAAGAAAAACGGTGATAATGAATATTTACACATAGAACAATATATGATTAAAATAAAGATACTTAAAATCACGCTGTTTACCAAACGTTGCGATATTAAGAATATAAGTAATCAGATTGCACACAAATATAACAGAGTGAAATTCTAAAACAGGCTAAATATAGTATTACGATAATACTTTGCCAATATTCAGTATATTAAATACAATTACTATAACTTTTTTTTCTATTTTCTTGTTTTAGATGACAGATTACCAGCAGAATGGCTACATCGAACACTTTTGTTGGATGACGTCCCAGTCATCGAAAGATATGTAGACGTTAAGGCCTACTTCAATCTGTTCATTGAGCTTGGATTTCTACCAAAGACTATCGACGAATTTGACGTCAAGTACAGAAGGAAACAAATCAGTGAAAAGGTCAAAGCTTTGCTGAACTCGTTCATTATCGAGACCAAACCTCGGCCGACAAGGAACACGATACTTCTGGCGATGAGGGAATGTAACATGGACACGGAATCCCTTGTCACAGCACTAAAGGACAGATAGATCAGGTATTTACATATAAAATCGTTTGGTCTGATCTGATCATGTTGTAATCAGATATTTTCGTCCTATTGTCATGTATTACTTGAACATTTGAAAATATATATTAACGCTATTACAAACCGTGCGCTCAAGGAAACGCTTTTAAATAAAAGATGTCGTCTGGGGAGCATACGTGACATATATTTGTCAAATCACGAGCAGAAATACAAATATACAAGATACTCACGGAGCAGTGTTTCACCAATGCTAAGAAACAGAAATGTCAATCAGACATGGTGTTGTTTATATCGTATTTGAATAGGGGAAATACCATTATGATAGCAATATAATTAATAGCTGAATTTATGTAATCTAAATCTCGTCAATCACATTAAATTAAGCTATTTCTTGTGTGAGCTTAGATTAAGTCATTTAATAATTATTTACATGAAACACGATTTATGTATAGTTATATGTTAGCCTTGCATGAATTATATTAAAAGTAAGAATACCATACGAAGAAGGAATACTAGCACATCAAGGGATGAAAGTGAAATGCTTTACTTATTTATTATCAGGTATAATCCGAACATCCAGTTGTTGAACCTACAACACGATGATCTATCTACTACGTAGCTGTAGCTATCGGCATCAACAGATCAATTTCTGGATGAGGTAGCCATAGAACAATGATGGAAGTTCTCCGTTGATTAATGTACATTATCTGGCATGACAATGAGAAATGGAATCTTTGGATTTAAATTGACTCTTTTTGTTGAAGCAACGAAAAACGTTGTTAATATTTACTGAAAAGTTTAATATTTGATTTTCCAAGGATATCTCTCTCATCACTTGTGACTTACTGTGGATGATTGATCTGACCACGGAGTTGACCATGGAGTTACTGACCATAGAGTTACTGACCATGGAGTTGACCCTGGAGTTACTGACCATGGAGTTGACCATGGAGTTACTGACCATGGAACTGACAATGGAGTTGACCAATGGAGTTACTGACCATGTAGTTACTGACCATGGAGCTGACAATGGAATTGACCATGGAGTTACTGACTATGGAGTTATTGACAGCTTGAATACTTCAATTAAACACGTATTCTTGTATGCAGTGACTACACGTCATCACAATCCAATATTTGTATATTTTATCTTGATACGCATGTTAATATCTATCCCTTGTATATTCCATAAGGAAAACAGCAATTATCTTTTTCTCGCTCTGTTTCATAGATGAATCGACGACATGTAATTGGAGGTCATATTTTGATGACCTTTTGGATTGGTCACTCCAATTGCAATTTTCACAATCTTAAAAGAAAAAAAGAAGGATTGAAATAGTTTGCAAGAGCTGTGAATCATCTCGCCGATGTTGTCAGATCCTCTATTGAACGGAATGAGACTAAGGGTATTATGTATTTTAATAAGATATATGTTGTTGTTAATATTTACTGAAAAGTTTAATATTTGATTTTGCAACGATATCTCTCATCACCATGTGACTTACTGTGGATGATTGATCTGACCACGGAGTTGACCATGGAGTTACTGACCATAGAGTTACTGACCATGGAGTTGACCATGGAGTTACTGACCATGGAGTTGACCATGGAGTTACTGACCATGGAGTTACTGACCATGGAGTTGACCATTGAGTTACTGACCATGGAGTTACTGACCATGGTGCTGACCATGGAGTTAACCATGGAGTTACTGACTATGGAGTTATTGACAGCTTGAATACTTCAATTAAACACGTATTCTTGTATGCAGTGACTACACGTCATCACAATCAAATTATTTGTATATTTTATCTTGATACGCATGTTAATATTATCCCTTGTATATTCCATAAGGAAAACAGCAATTATCTTTTTCTCGCTTTGTTCCATAGATGAATCGACGACATGTAATTGGAGGTCATATTTTTGATGACCTTTTGGATTGGTCACTCCAATTGCAATTTTCACAATCTTAAAAAGAAAAAAGAAGGATTGAAATAGTTTGCAAGAGCTGTGAATCATCTCGCCGATTTTGTCAGATCCTTTATTGAACGGAATGAGACTAAGGGTATTATGTATTTTAATAAGATATATGTTTAACCATGCTTTAATATTTAATGTATATTTTACGATGATTACATACAACAATGTGACCAAACATATCTGACTTGTTGTATGGGGTGATATGTATTTTTTACATTAACTAATATTTCAATTTATCATTATTTTTATTATTATAAACTACATCACTGTATCGATGAACGTTATTCATTTTTTCTGACTCGAAGCGAATTGGACGGAATCATATTTTTCCAACTTTTAGAAGCATGGACATAATTCGATATGAAACGTTTGATTTAATGTATGATGATCGTATAGCGGACTGTTATCAAAAAGATAAAATATAGTTTTTATCAACTCAGGAGATTAATATATATGTATTATTCATTTCAAAAGTATTCCCCCTTCCCGTTTCAGTCTGTTTTTCATATAAATTTTAAAATAAGAACTGGTGTTTATATTTCTCTTATGTCTTTTTCATTGTAGAAACATGTTCCATTAATGCTATACATTTACATGGTATACGCCATTTTATCGTTTATTATTGATAAAAAAATCAATGTTTGGTTTTTTTGTTAAAAAAAAGCTGATATCAATTTCACTTTTAGTCGAAAGTACCGGTGAAGTTAGTTATAATAAACCTACAACAATAACGTGGGAGATAAAGTGTACGTCCCCGTAACCATGAGGTGTGAGCCAAATGTATGTCCGTAAACCATGAGGTGTGAGCAAAGTGTACGTCCGTAAACCATGAGGTGTGAGCTAAGTGTACGTCAGTAATCATGAGGTGTGAGCTCAGTGTAAGTACGTGACCATGAAGTGTGAGCTAAATGTACATACGTGACCATGAAATATGAGCCGAGTCTGCGTAGGTGACCATGAAGTGTGAGCCAATTGTACGTAAGTGACCATGAAGTGCGAGCTAAATGTACATACGTGACCATGAAGTGAGCCAAGTGTACGTAATGTGACCATGAAGAGTGAGCCAAGTGTACCTACGTGACCATGAAAGTGAGCTAAATGTACGAACGTGACCATGAAATGTGATCTAAAATGTACGAACGTGACCATGAAGTGTGAGCCAAGTGTACGTACGTGACCATGAAGTGTGACTAAGTGTACGAACGTGGCCAT